>NC_080423.1:13056842-13356842 GCF_029873635.1 Malania oleifera | reverse complement strand
GGATTCATCGACAATCCAAAGGACACTCATTGAAGAGTATAGGGTATTCATCAACGAGCCCATTTTTTGCTCTCGGTATCTCAGGATCTTTGAGTTTTTGTTGCTCTCAGGATCTACTCATTGATGAAGACAGGGCACTCATCGACGAGTCCCTACTGTGCTGCCCCCCCCCCCTCCCCCGCACGTATGTTTTTCTTCCTTCTTTGGTTATGAAATCTAAAGTATAAGAGCCACACAACCAGAAAATGATAAACAACAAAAATCAAATCAAATCAACTCGAATCAAGAAATTGATTGACCATTTTTTCAATTTAGTTTCGTTTAAAATTTTTATTTTTTTTGGTTATCGAGTTGGTTTTGTGTAATAATCCCAAAAAAGGATATAGAAGATTAGTGGAGTGATTCCCAAAAAAATAAAATAAAATAAAAATAAGTAAAAAATAAAAATAAAATTAAAAAATAAAAAATTAATTAATTAATTAATAAGATTAAAAAAAGAAAAAAATAATTAAATTTATTTTTATTTTTATTAATACATTATATTATTATTAATATTAATATTAATATTAATTAAATTTATTATTATTATTATTATTATTATTATTATTATTATAACTCTTTCAAAGCTTCTAGGTTCAGGTTTGATTTTTTTTTTATTTCTTTGTTTTTTTTCTTTTTCTTCTTCTTCTTCTTCTTTTCTTTTTCTTTTCTCCTATCCTGCATGTATCTTCTCTCTCTCTCCTCAATTTCGTGATGGATTTTCGCTCGATCGAAAATCAAAAGATACCGTTGAGCTCCATTCTCCGCTGCCATCATTTCTACCGGAGCGAATCGGTGGTAGGAGCAGCATAGGCATATCCCCTAGGGTAAACCAATTTCTTCTTTTTCTTTAATTTCTTGTAAATTATAAGCCTAATTGATAAACAGATACCACCACGAAAATCTAGAGATGATTCTCTACAATTCTAGGGGGATGGAATTCTCATGGGGTCGTCGTGGGAAAAATCCCAAATTTGGGGTACGTGGGTTATTAAGGGGCTTATTTTTAATTAATTAGGATTAATTTAGAAATGTTAAAATGTTGAACATTTGGAGTTGAAGTGGAATTTTCAGAAATTTAGGGCCTAGGTGAGCGCCGCGGATATAATTTTGGGACCCGCAGGCAAAATTTAGAAAATTAAGTGGGGGTGTTAAATATTAGTTTAAATGTTAATTTGAGGTATATGGAGCCTAGGGAAGGTTAGATGAGCATTATTTTGAGGAAATAGGTTAATTAATTTGGAAAAAATGCAAATTGCAAGATTTGAATTTCGGGCGCCAAGAGCATAGAATTTGGGTCCTAATGAGATTCTCAGTAAGTCAGGTAAGGGGAATAAATTATAATAATATTTTTAGAATTACTATGTGAATTAATATGTGAAAATGAACATATGATATTTTGCCTGAAAATTATTATGATATAAATATTAGATAAATTGTGTGACATTTGAGTAATACTAAATTGTGATGCTTTACAGTGTGAAATTAACATATTATGAGTATTAGATGAAAATTATGTGGCACATGACATGTGTTGAAAAATGTGAAATATAATGATGTGTATTTTCTGAGAAAATATTGAAATGAGAATGATTGATGTGATATTTATACGTGAGTAGAAATTATTTGCATGAAAAATGAATTTGTACAAATTACTAATATGAGTATTTTGGGAAATATGGAAATACGTGAAATATGATATATATTATTATGAGATGATGAAATGTGCATAGAAAATGATGAGAATATTTATATTAAATTGAATTGAGATATACTAAAATATGATTGATGATATGCCAATACCGCACAATAATTGCAGGTAGGTGATATTTATTTCCTACTGATGCCGTTGGGGAGGCATGGTCAGTATGGAGATTGCGTGTGTGTGAAGTTCCTACTGATGTTCTTGGGGAGGTATGCTCAGTAGGGAGATTGTGTGTATGAAGTTCCTACTGATGTCCTTGAAGAGGTATACTCAGTGGAGATTATGTGTGTGTGTGTGTGAAGTTCCTACTAATGTCGTGGGGGAGGTATGCTCAGTAGGGAGATTATGTGTATGAAGTTCCTACTGATGCCATTGGGGAGGTATGCTTAGTATGGAGACTATGTGTGTGTGCAAAATTCCTACTAATGTCGTTAGGGAGGTATGCTTAGTATGGAGACTGTGTGTGTGTGTGTGAAGTTCCTACTTATGTCGTTGGGGATGTATGCTTAGTATGGAGACTGTGTGTGTGTGTGTGCAAAGTTCCTACCAATTCCGTTGGGGAGGTATGCTCAATATAGAGATTGTGTATAAGTGTGTGAAGTTCCTACTGATGCCATTGGGGAGGTATGCTCAGTATGGAGACTGTGTGTGTGTGTGTGTGTGATTCATACTGATGTCGTTGGGGAGGTATGCTCAGTATGGAAATCGTGAATGTGACGACGTGCTTAATATTCACATTTATTTTATATATATTACATATTACATAATCACTAATCCTAGCTCAGCAGATCATAACCCACCTAGACCCGTGGGTACCAGGGATACATCAGAACACAAAATGGAAGCTTAAGCAGTAGGAAACATACAATCATATACATCTCATTATACCATACATCACAATACCAGAGTTACTAATATCATTGTATATATATACACAACACTCAACCCAAAAAGATGTCACAGAGTCATTTCCACAAAATACATCCGACCCTATCAAAATACTTACCCTTCTGGAAGGGCAGATTTACCGTACTAGATCAGCGGGGCTTTACCTGCTCTCCTATCAAGGGCTCCTGAAAAGTTTATAAAATTTTGGGGTGAGACACCTCTCAGTAAGGGAAATAAACTAATATCAGTATGTGACAACATAAGTATTCCGTGTTATACATATACCATACAGAACATATTCAGTAACTGTTATGTCAAATCTGGGAAAACACATATATCATCAAAACATGGTAGAATATACTGCATTTTCATAAACATATATCATCTCATATAATAAAAATACAAAAACATTTCTAGTAGGTTAGCTAGCTGTTGTCATGTATTACCCCCACATGACAGGGTTGTATGGCCCGAAGGCAGGACCTGACAATGGTTGGTCGACCACTGTCAAGTCAAAAGTACAGTCTGTAAGTCTGGTGGGTCTGCCAGACCTGGTCCATACACCAAGGGCGCTCACACACTTCTTAAAAACCACATCGACCATTCAATCTCATACCACTCCGTACAGCGGCATTAACGCAAATATCATGATCATGAAGACCATGGACACATAGCAACGGTACCGTGCAAGTGCTAGCCTAAACCAAGCCAACCGGGTTCTGATATCAAATAACATATATTGAAACTGTGATACATGGATATTTCATATCATTAATTAGCAAATCAATCATATCATTTCACATATATACGTATATCACGAAAATCATTGGCCTGTACGCCGATATTTCACATTTTACCATAGCTCGGCCCATACGCCGGCAAATCAGAGCATAGCACAGCCCGTACGCTGGCAAATCACATCCATAGGTGAGCTCGTATGCCTACAAATCATATACATAGCTTAGCCCGTACGCTGACAAATCGCATCCATAGCACGGCCCGTATGTCGGTAAAATATATCCATAGCTCAGCCTATACACTGGCAAATCATACATATAGCACAGCCCGTACGCCGAAAAAATATATAAAAATCTCGGCTTGTATGCCGGTTTTCCATTTTAAAAATCCGTATCATTACACATTCTCAGAAATAGTATTTCATATTAATTTCTACTCATGCCACACTAAATAGGTTTTTCGTATATTTAACATATCATCACTTTCAACAGCATTTTCCCAAATAAAAATCATATATAAATATATTTATTTTCCTGAAATCGAATGCTATAACAATATACATATTTTTCATAAAATACTAGCTTAGTTTATCCCCTTACCTGATTCTTGAAAAGCCTTTAAGAAAATCTGCCCCGCACCGGCAGGGTTCTCAACTCAACACCCTGGAAACAACATTCCTCATAACTAAAGTTCAGTATTTCTACGTGTATATCACTTCCTACAACTATCAATTAACCAAATATTGAGTAGAAAACCTTATCCTGGATTTGGGATGATTTCCAACTCAGCCCCACCGACGATCCGCTCCGGTAGACTTACAGAGAACTTTCCCAGGAGCGTCGTGGTAGCTTCAGACCATCGATCCAGCGAGGATTTGGCCCGAAATCGAAGAGAGAAGGGGAAAGGGCCGTATGATGAGAGAGAGAGGGTTTCTGCTTTTAATTTCCATAAAAAAATCCAAGTTCTTCACTATTTATTGGGCTGGATTCGTCGACGAACCACGTCATCTCGTCGATGAGTTCTTTAATAATTTCGTTGACGAAACCTATCCCTCGTCGACGAATCTTACCTTCGTCGATGAGGTCCTCTTATACCCTCATCGACGAATCCCCTGTGTTCGGTGGCAAGGTCCTGAAAATTTCTCTCGGTTTATTCCTTCCAAAATGTAATGTCGTCGACGAAGTTGACTGTCTCCTTCTGTTTTTGGTTTCCATTTCCCTTTCTTTTATTATTTAAATACCATTATTTTTCGGGTCGTTACATTCTCCCTTTCTTATAAAATTTCATCCTCAAAATTTACCGTTCACGTAACTCGTCATCAAGAAAAGGGTCTACTTATTTTATTACTTACCCTCACTTATGGCGGAGGAATACCGTGATTACATTCCGAGTCCTGGGAGATTACATATACAAAAGAAAAAATTCTCCCAAAACTAAAATGTTACACTAATTAAACCATTACATGTACCTTCAAAATAAATACTACCTAACTACTTGCATTTTACCTATTTAGATCCCTTGGAATAGATGCGGATACTTCTGTTTCATCTATTCCTCGGATTCCCAAGAAGCCTCTTCAATTGCATGATTCTTCCACAAAACTTTTACTTGAGGAATCTTCTTGTTACGTAGCTTCTATACTTTTATGTCCAGAATCTGTACTGGTACCTCCTCATATACCAGTGAATCACTAAACTCTAATTCATCATAACTAGTGATATGAGAAAGATCTAGGACGTATTTTCTCAACATAATAATATGGAATACGCCGTGGATCCTGGATAACACAGGTGGTAAAGCTAGCCTGTAGGCTACCAGCCCCACTTTATCTAGAATCTCAAATGGACTGATAAACCTAAGATTAAGTTTACCCTTCTTCCCAAATTACATAACCCCTTTCAACGAAACTATCTTCAAAAACACATGATTACCCACATCAAATTCCAGATTCCTGCGGCGATTATCAGCATAACTTTTCTGTCGACTATGAGCTACACTAATCCTGTCTCTGATAAGCCGAACCTTATCGCGCGCTTGCTACACAAGCTCTGACCCCACTACTCACCGCTCACCCACTTCATCCCAAAACAAAGGAGAACGGCATCTCCTACCGTATAGAGCCTCAAATGGTATCATGCCAATGCTGGTCTGATAACTGTTATTATACGCAAACTCTACTAGTGGCAAGAACTGAGTCCAACTACCCCCAAAATCCAATACGCACACACAGAGCATATCCTCTAATGTCTGTATCGTCCTCTTAGTCTGCCCATCTGACTGAGGATGGAATGCCATACTAAATGACAATTGAGACCCTAGTGCTTCTTGCAGACTCTTCCAAAAACGTGACGTAAAACGTGGGTCTCGATCTGACACAATCGATACTGGCACCCCATGAGAACGAACTATCTCCTGAACGTAGATCTCCGCCAAACAGTTGAGGGAGTAACTGATTTTGATAGGTATAAAGTGGGTGGTTTTAGTAAAATGATCAACAATCACCCAGATGGCATTCTGGCCATGTAATGTCGTCGGCAGTCCTGACACGAAGTACATAGATATATGATCCCACTTCCACTCTGAGATAAATAACGGCTACAATTGCCCTGCCGGCCTCTGGTGCTCAGCTTTTACCTACTGGCACGTCAAACACTGGGCTACATACTCAGCGATCTCTCTCTTCATACCACTTCACCAGTACGACTCTCGCAGATCTCTGTACATCTTCGTACTACCGGGATGAACTGTATACAAAGATCTGTCAGCTTCCTCTAAAATAGTCTTTCAGATCTCTGTATCGGCAGGAACACATAATCTGGAACGGAACTGCAAAGCTCCATCATCTACAATACTGAATTCCTCCCCCTAACCCTTCTGTACTCTATTTATCACCTCTGCTAATTCTGGGTCTTCCTTCTGGACAGCTTTAATTCTTTCCTACAGAATAGGCTGCACCGCTAAACTGGCAAGGTGAGTCTGAGAATCACTCTCAACTAATTCAATGTCGAATCTCTCCAGATCCCTCATGATCGAATATTGGATCTCCATAGCAGCCAACACTGATTCCCTGGATTTCCTACTTAACACATCAGCTACCACGTTTGCTTTCCCCGGGTGATAATTGATGGTACAATCAAAATCCTTAATTAACTCTAACCATCTTCTCTACCTCATATTCAGTTCCTTCTGCATGAAGAAATACTTTAAGCTCTTATGGTCGGAGAAAATCTCACATTGCTCGCCGTACAGGTAATGCCTCCAAATTTTCAATGCATGTACCACTGCAGCCAATTCAAAATCATGTGTAGGGTAGTTCTTTTCATATTCTTTCAACTAACTGAACGTATACACCACTACCCTGCCATGTTGCATCAATACATAGCCAAGTCCCTTCAAAGACGCATCACTGTAAATGACATACCCCTAATCCCCTAACGGAATGACCAGTACTGGTGTTGTGACTAGTCTTTGCTTCAGTTCTTGAAAACTCTGCTTACAGCTATCGTCCCACTAAAATTTGACATTCTTCCTCGTCAATCGTGTCAAAGGTCTTCACAAAGCTGAGAATCCCTCAACAAAATGATGGTAATAGCCAACTAGCCCCAAGAAACTCCTGATCTCTTGAACATTTCTCGGTCTAAACCACTTCACTACCGCCTCAATCTTGCTAGGATCCACAGAAATATCATCTCCAGATACAACATGCCCCAAGAACACGACTTTCTCAAGCTAGAATTCACATTTACAAAACTTGGCATACAAGTTCTTTTCCCGAAGTGTCTGCAAAACCTGCCTCAAGTGCGTCTCATGCTCCTCATAGCACCTCGAATAGTCCAGTACATCATGAATAAAACAACAACAAACTGATCTAGGTATTGGTGGAGGACTCTGTTCATCAAGTCCATAAATACCGCAGGAGCATTTGTCAAACCAAGTAGCATAACAAGAAACTCGTAATGCCTGTACCTGGTCCTGAAGGCCGTCTTCGAGACATCTTCTGCTTTCACTTTTACTTGATGATAGCTAGATCTGAGGTCAATCTTCGAATACACCCGTGTACCCTGGAGCTAGTCAAACAAATCATCGATACAGGGTAGAGGATACTTGTTCTTGATTGTCACTTTATTAATCTCCCTATAGTCTATACACATCCTCATAGTTCCGTCTTTTTTCTTCACAAATAAAACTAGAGCTCCCCACGGAGATATACTGGGTCGTATAAAGCCCTTATCAAGCAGATCTTGCAACTGATTCTTCAATTCTACCAGTTCTGCTGGCGCCATCCAGTACGGTACTTTAGAAATTGGCGCTGTGCCGGAAGGTAGATCAATAGGGAAATCTACCTCACGATCGGGTGGCAAGCCTAGTAACTCGCTTGGGAAAACATCTATAAACTCCTTTACTATAGGCATGCTAGCAAATTTCAATTCATTCTCTAACATCTCCTTCACAACAGCCACAAACCCCTGACAAGCACTCAGTAGTAGTCTTCTGGCCTGAATAGCTGAAACTAGCTGAGGCGGGGATTGCACTCGCGACCCTACGAACATGAATTCTGCTTCCCCCGGAGATCTAAATATCACTTCTCGTGCCCGGCAATCTATGCTGGCAAAATTAGCTGCTAGCCAATCCATGCCAAATATAATATCAAACTCATGTATGTCTCGCACTATCAGATCAACAAACAAAGTCTTTCCTTGAATATCAACTGGACAATATCGGAGCACCCTACTACACCTCACTGCTGACCCAATCAGTGTAGATATAAACAATTTAACATCTAATGGTTGTGTTTCAACCCCACATAATTTAACACACCCCGAAGACACAAACGAGTGTGTAGCTCCTGAATCAAACAATGCAATAACTTTAAAAGAAAGCATAATAACCATACCTGTCACCACGTCACCTGTTGTCTCAGCCTTACCCGGTGTCAGAGTAAACACCCTAGCTAGAGTCGTATTCCTCTGTTGGCCCCCATGTGGCGCTTGATAACCTCCCTGATATGGTCTTGGAGCTGGAACTACATCTGGTGGGGTAGGGAAATCTGGCACCATGTGCCCCGATCTACCGCAGCGATAACACACCACACCACCAGCTCGACACTCTCCCCAGTGCCTCATACCACAAGTCTGACATACTAGAGGACCCTGCCCTGTCTGCACCTCACGTCCTCCCATCTCCTGCCTCCATCCTCTGCCATGATTTCCTCTCCTCCACTGACCCGGTCTATGACCCTACTGGTAGCCGGTAGATCCAAATCTCTTCCTCTGTCCCTGCTCCTCTACATCGAGACACTCACCAATCTCTGCCAAGGCTGCCCTGTCGACTAACTCAACAAAGTCCTGGATCCGCAGCACCACCACCTACTTGAATATACTCCGCCTCAAGCCTCTCTCAAACTGCCTCATCTTCTTTACTTCATAGGGAACAATGTACAAGGCAAAACAAGAGAGCTTGATGAAACGCGCCGTATACTGCTGGATGCATAGTTGTCCCTACTTCAGACTCAAGAACTCTTCTACCTTAACCTCCCTGACAGTAGCTGGAAAATATCTATTGAAGAACAATTCTTAAACCGGTCCCATGTCATGGCTATCAGAGTCACCCTCTACTGCTTTAATAGTCTCACTACAGTCCACCACCTCTTGGCCTATCTTGTCAGTCTATAGGTGGCAAAAAGGACCCTCTGTTCCTCAATACACTGCAACATAGCCAAGACTTTCTTGGTCTCCTGCATCCAATTCTCAGCGGTTGCAGGATCAACTCCACCTAAGAATGTCGGAGGATTCATCTTTGTAAACTTTTCTATAGTGCACCCATGACCTGCAAATGGACCACTCTACTTGCTCGAGCTCCTAGCGATCTCAGCCATAACCTGTTGAGTCACGCTACGTAATACCACATTAGAGTCGGTCCTAGCTACACTCGAAGGCCTTGCTCCATCACTGCCACTTACATAGGCACTATTTCGTCCTAAATCCATCCTGAAAACAACAAACACAACTTAGAAATTTTATCCTTATAATTTACCCACCTATCCTCACCACTTATCTCAACATTTCCAACTCATTTTTAATCTCCAGTCCTACATTCTAAGAACACAACTCAACAATATCTTACTATGGTTTTCCTGAAATCATCACCCTAGGAAAAATACAGAAACTACCACGGAAGTCCTGCCTCTAGACTGTAGAACAAAACCTCAAATCATTTCCTAAACTCTGGTCTTGTTTCCGCTGCATTCTAAAGTCTACAGAACCTATCAACCTAGGCTTTGATACCAAAATTGTGACGACCTGCTTATTATTCACATTTTTTTATATATATTACATATTACATAATCACCAATCCCAGCTCAGCAGATCATAATCCACGTGGACCCGTGAGTACCAAGGATACATCAGAATAAAAAATGGAAGCCTAAACAGCAGGAAACATACAATCATATACATCTCATTATACCATACATCACAGCACCAGAGTTACTACAATCACTATATATATATACACAACACTCAACCCAAAAAGATGTCTCAGGGCCATTTCCACAAAATACATCCGACCCTATCAGAATACTTACCCTTCTGGAAGGGCAGATCTATCGTACTAGATCAGCGGGGCTTTACCCGCTCTCCTATCAGGGACTCCTGAAAAGTTTATAAAATTTTAGGATGAGACACCTCTTAGTAAGGGAAATAAACTAATACCAGTGTGTGGCAACATGAGCATTCCGTGTTATACATATACCATACATAACATATTCAGTAACTGTTATGTCAAATTTGGGAAAACACATATATCATCAAAACATGGCAGAATATACTGTATTTTCATAAACATATTTCATCTCATATAATAATAATACAAAAATATTCTTGGTAGGTTAGCTATCTGTTGTCATGTATTACCCCCACATGACTGGTTTGTGTAGCCCGAAGGCGGGACCTGACAATGGTTGGCCGACCACTATCAAGTCGAAAGTATAGTCTGTAAGTCTGATGGGTCTGCCAGACCTGGTCCGTACACCAAGGGCGCTCACACACTTCTTAAAAACCACATCGACCATCCAATCTCACACCACTTCGTACAGCGGCATTAACACAAATATTATGATCACGAAGACCATGGACACATAGCAACAGTACCGTGCAAGTGCTAGCCTAGACCAAGCCAACCAGGTTCTGATATCATACAACATATATTGAAACTGTGATACATGGATATTTCATATCATTAATTATCAAATCAATCATATCATTTTGCATATATACGTATATCACAAAAATCATTGGCCCGTACGCTGGTATTTCATATTTTACCATAACTCGGCCCATACACCGGCAAATCCACAACCCAAATGTTGGCAAATCACATCCATAGCTCTGCCTGTACGCCGGCAAATCATATACATAGCTCAGCCCGTACGCTGGAAAATCACATCCATAGCACGACCCATATGCCGGCAAAATATATCCATAGCTCAGCCCGTACGTTGGCAAATCATACACATAGCACGGCCCGTTCGCCGAAAAAATATATAAAAATCTCATCTTGTATGCCGGTTTTCCATTATAAAAATCCATATCATTAACACATTCCCATAAATAGTATTTCATATTAATTTCTACTCATGCCACACTAAACAGGTTTTTCGTATATTTAACATATCATCACTTTCAACAGCATTTTCCCAAATATAAATCATATACAATATATTTATTTTCCTGAAATTGAATGCTATAACCATATACATATTTTTCATAAAATACTAGCTTAGTTTATCCCCTTACCTGATTCTTGAAAAGCCTCTAAGAAAATCTGCCCCACACTCGCAGGGTTCCCAACTCAACACCCTGAAAACAACATTCCCCAGAACTAAAGTTTAGTATTTTATGCGTATATCACTTTCTACAACTGTCAATTAACCAAATACTGAGTAGAAAGCCTTATCCTGGATTTGGGATGGTTTCCAACTCATCCCCACTAACGATTCACTCTAGCAAACTTGCAGAGAACTTTCCTAGGAGCGTCATGGTGGCTTCAGATCATCGATCCAACGAGGATCAGGCCTGAAATCGAAAAGAGAAAGGGAAGGGGCCATAGGATGAGAGAGAGAGAGAGAGAGAGAGAGAGAGAGAGAGAGAGGGTTTCTGTGCTTAATTTCCATAAAAAATCTGAGTTCTTCACTATTTATGGGGTTGGATTCGTCGACGAGCCATGTCATCTCGTCAACGAGTTCTTTAATAATTTCGTCGACAAAACTCACTCCTCATCGACGAAATTCAGACTGCCCAAAACCTCTCTCTGTATTTCCTCGTTGACAAATCTTACCTTCGTTGACGAGGTCCTCTTATACCCTCGTCGATGAATCCCCTGTGTTCGTCGACGAGGTCCTGAAAATTTCTCTCTATTTATTCCTTCCAAAATGTAATGTCGTTGACGAAGTTGACTGCCTCCTTCTGTTTTCGGTTTTCATTTCCCTTTCTTTTATTATTTAAATACCATTATATTTCAGGTCGTTATAGTGAATGTGTTGAGAATGAAATTATGTGATTTAATGTATTATGTAAAGTACATAAATGTGAATTTATGTATACATAGATATGTAATGAGTTAAAATGGGAAATGATTATAAAAAATGAAAGAGTGTGTGTCTTATAAAATAAATAATTGAGGCGAAGTGAAACTCTCCGCCTGAGGGCTTACTGAGTAAGGTGAGTGCCCTGATAGGTATCAAATGTGGCCATTCCTGGCTACATAATGTGTTAAGGCAGAGGGAAGCTACCTGTGTGGGCAGGCAATCTTCCCTATTCTTAAGAATTTCGCGGGAAATTATGTGTGTTGGAAATGAATAAACTTGAGAAATGGTTTTAAAGCTTACAAAAGTTGTGTTGTATATCTATATGATTTTGTGAATGTGAATATCAGTGTATTTTCTTAGATGAAATGTTGTTTTGAAAAAATAAAGCATGTTATAACTGAACTCATATAGCCACACACTGTAAATAATTTATTCCTTCTTATTGAGATGTGTCTCACCCAAATTATCTAAATTTTTCAGGGAACAGGGAAAGACCAGGTAATAGAGCTCCATGATAGTAGGGAGTTGGAACCCTGATATACAAGGTGAGTTTGGACTAAGGGGGTGTGATTCCCTAGGGTTGTATCGTTTTTGGGTATGAGATAGTATTGTGTAAATATGTATGTTAGTACTCTGGATATTGTATTCTGGATGATATGATTATAATGTCTTCCGCTGTTAGGTTTTATAAATAAAATGACTTTTTACCTGGTACCCAATGCGGGTCAGGTCGTATGGATGGTAGTAAGGTTGTTGACGTGGCCGATTTATAGATGTTATTGTTGACAAATGATTATTTATTTATTAATTAAAAAAATTGGTACAAAAATCGGGGCATCACAGTTTGATATCAGAGCCTAGGTTGCTAGGTTTTGTAGACTTTAGTAGACAGCGGAATACAATACCAGAGTATAAAAGTGGATTTTGAGGGAAATAGGAGATGGGTATATTGAAATGTGAGTTAGTGGTTGTTAGAGGATGAGGTGAGAATTTAGGATTCTATCTCGCGGCCTAGAGGCAGGAGTACCAGGGTTGTTTCTGTATTTTTCTTAGGGTGACGATTTCAGGAAAACCATGGATACTATCACTGGGTCTTGTTTTTGAGTGGTAGGACTGAATCTTAAATGGGGATTAAGAATGTGGATAGAAGAGTAATTTATGAGTTATAGCGGTGTATGGGTTGTTGAATAGTAATTGTATGTTGAGATTGGTTTCTCTCCTTGCAGGATGGATCCGGAGAATAGTAACACGAATGCGGGAGGTGGTGGAGTTGGACCTTACAGTATGAGTGGTGCAGACCCTGACGTGGTGTTGCGTAGCATCACTCAGCACATGATGGCTGAGATGGCTAGGAGTTCGAGGGAGCGGAGCTGCACGATCGAGCAGTTCACTCGTATGCGACCCCCGTCTTTCGCTGAAGGAGCGGACCCACTGGTAGCAAAGAACTGGGTTCAGGACATAAAGGACATACTGGCAGTCCTCATATGTATAGACGAG
Source organism: Malania oleifera (assembly GCF_029873635.1). Taxonomy (NCBI): domain Eukaryota; kingdom Viridiplantae; phylum Streptophyta; class Magnoliopsida; order Santalales; family Ximeniaceae; genus Malania; species Malania oleifera. Next base: position 13,343,391 of record NC_080423.1, on the reverse strand, counting down.
CAGAGGGTGCTATTTACCACATTTAAATTAATTGGGCAAGCAAAGCGCCGGTGGAGGTCAGTGAGATTACTTGAGGAGTAAAGGCCTGACTCTGTAGCGATGACATGGAGTCGCTTCAGGGAGATTTTCTTCGAGCGGTACTTTCCCGCTATGGTCAGGAGTGCGAAGGTGTCAGAGTTTCTGTATCTGACACAGGGATTTATGATGGTACAGCAGTACATAACGAGATTTTTTGAGCTGTCTCGGTTTGCCCTGTATATGGTGCCAGATGAGGAGAGGAAGGCAAGGAAGTTTGAGAAGGGCCTAAGGCAGAATCTGTATGAGCAGGTGGTAGGCTTCCAAGCTCATATCTTCTTGGAGATAGTAGATAGGGCTGCGGTGATTGAGAGCAGCATGCAGAGAGGCGCCGCAGCCCAGAGCCAAAAGAAGAGGTTCGCGCCTTCTAATTTTCAAGCAAGGCCAAGTCGAGGGCCGTGGAGGAGATATGATAGCATAGGGGGATGAAAACAGGGAGGAGGCTAGCGATCAGTGCAGGGCAGACGAATGCCCCCTCCTTGTCCTAGATGTTTGAGGAGGCACCCAAGAGAGTGTCGAGCGAGGGAGGTTGTCTGCTATCAACGCCACCAGCCTGGGCATTTTGCGAGGAACTGTCAGGCACCGCTAGCGGTAGCGGGTGCTCCTTGACCATACATAGGAGGCTATTGGGCACCTCGATGTGGACAGCAGAGGAATACTGCCCCAGCACAAGTTTATGCATTGACACAGGGAGATGCTGAGGCGGTGGGAGATGTGGTGACAGGTACTGTTTCAATACTGTCATTTAAAGCTACTGTCTTATTTGATACTAGGGCGACTCATTCTTTTATTGCCCGGGATTATGTTAAGTTGTGTGGGTTTCAGCCTCAGCAGTTAGATATTAGTTTGTCTGTTGTTACGCCAACTGGAGCTGTAGGGATATGTAGAAAGGTACTCAAAGACTGTCCGGTGGGTATTCAGGGGAGGTCTTTGTTAGCTAATCTGGTCGTTTTAGACATGCATGGGTTTAAGATAATCTTGGGTATGGATTGGCTAGCTACCCACTATGCTAGTATTGATTACCATCAGAAAGTGGTAGTATTCATACCTCCAGAGGGACAGGAGTACATATTCGTGGGATCACGTGTGCGCACCCCACATCAGTTACTATCATCTACTCAGGTATGTGGATTGCTATTAGAAGGTTGTCAGGGATATTTAGCCTGTGTGAAGGCTATATCAGAAGGGGAGCTAAGGGTGGAGGATATCCCAGTGGTGAGAGATTTTCCTGATGCATTCCTCGAGGATTTTTCGGGACTGCCTCCTGATCGTGAGATAGAATTTGTTATTGATCTGGTTCCGGGGACAACACCGATTTCAAAGGCGCCGTATAGAATGGCACCAAAAGAGCTGAAAGAATTGAAAGAACAGTTACAGGAACTATCAAATAAGGGGTTTGTTCGGCCCAATGTGTCACCCTAGGGAGCATCGATTTTGTTTGTGAGGAAGAAGGATGGCTCAATGAGGTTGTGTCTCGACTATCGAGAAATAAACAAAGTGACTATCAAGAATAAATACTCGCTCCTGCATTTCGATGATTTGTTTGACCAATTACAGGGGACACTGATCTTTTCGAAGATATACTTACGCTCTGGGTACCATCAGGTAAAGGTCAAGGCAAAAGATGTTCGGAAGACAGCATTTAGAACACGGTATGGCCATTATGAATTTCTAGTTATGTCATTTGGTTTGACGAATGCTCCTGCAGTGTTCATGGATTTGATGAACAAGGTCTTTCACTAGTTGGATCAGTTCGTGGTAATGTTTATTAATGATATACTGGTGTATTCAAAGAGCCCAGAGGAGCATGAGGAGCATCTGAGTATAGTGCTTCAGGTATTGCGAAAGAAGAAGCTTTATGTGAAGCTCAAGAAGTGTGAGTTTTGGCTGAAACAAGTTACCTTCCTTGGACACATTATATTCAGGGGTGGTATTTTTGTTGATTAGAGTAAGATTAAGGTGGTAGTAGATTGGGTACGACCAAAGAACGTGCACGAGATTAGGAGTTTCCTGAGATTGGCTGGATACTACCACAGGTTTGTTGAGGGATTCTCTAGACTGTCAGGCCTATTGACCAGATTGACCAGGAAAGGAGTGAAGTTTGAGTGATCTGATCAATATGAACAGAGCTTCCAGGAGTTGAAGCAACGACTCATCACTGCGCCTGTGTTAATGATTCCTTCAGGAGAATAGGGGTTAGTAATTTATAGTGATGCATCCTATAAAGGGCTCGGATGCGTATTGATGCAGTGGGGGAGAGTAAAAGCCTATGTCTCACGATAATTGAAAGAATATGAGAAGATTTACCCTACCTATGATCTGAAGTTGGCAACGGTTGTTTACGCACTTAAGATTTGGAGGCACTATCTATATGGGGGTAGGTGTGAGATATTTACTGACCATAAAAGCTTAAAATATATCTTCATACAGAAAGAATTGAATATGAGACAGAGGAGATGGCTGGAGCTAATAAAGGATTACGACTGTACTATCAGCTACCACCTAGGAAAGGCTAGTGTGGTCACTAATGCTTTGAGCCAAAAATCAGTGGATTCACCTGTATTTGTAGTGGAGATTCAGCATCCGATCTAGACGGATCTAGAGAGACTCGGTGTGGAGCTGGTAGAGGGCGATCACCAGGCGTTCATTGCTGACTTAGTTTTGCAGCCAACTCTGCAGGAGAGGATTAAAGTAGCTCAGAGGAATGATGCAGAACTAGTAGAACTTGTAGGAAAGGTACAGGATGGTCAGGAACTAGAGTTTAGCATTTCAGATGATGGAGCCTTGTGGTTCCGTACCAGGTTATGCGTTCCTACTGATCTTGAGATCAAGAAAGTTATTCTGGAGGAAGCACATCGGTCTTTGCATATTGTACATCCGGGTAGTACTAAAATGTACAAGGATCTTCAAAAGTCCTTCTAGTGGAGCAACATGAAGAGAGAGATAGCTCAGTTTGCGGATCAGTGTTTGACGTGCCAGTAAGTGAAGGCTAAGCATCATAGACCAGTGGGATCATTGCAGCCACTCCACATTCCTGAGTGGAAGTGGGAGCATATAGCGATGGATTTCATCACAGGATTGCCATCGGCATTGCATGGACAGGACGCTATTTAGGTAGTGGTGGATCGATTGACAAAGGCTGTCCACTTTGTACCGATTAGAGCTAGCTGCTCCATTGACAGATTAGCTAAGTTATATATCCAAGAGATAGTTAGGTTCCACAACGTCCCAGTGTCCATAGTTTCAAACAGAGACCCACGGTTCACATCTTGTTTTTGGAAGAGTTTACAAGGGACCATGGATTCTCAGTTGTCGTTCAGCACAGCTTTTCATCCTCAGACAAATGGGTTGACAGAGAGAACGATACAGATTCTAGAGGATATGCTGCGAGCATATGTGCTGGACTTTGGAGGCCATTGGATGCAGTATTTTCCATTGGTCGAGTTTGCGTACAACAACAGCTACCAGGTCAGCATTAGGAAGGCATCGTATGAGGCGCTGTATGGCAGGAGTTGTCGATCACCGTTGTACTGGGATGAGATCGGGAAGAGATGGATATTGGGGCCAGAGCTGGTACAGTAGACTCAGGATAAAGTTAGACTCATCAGAGACAGGATCTGAACAGCACAGAGCCGGCAGAAGAGTTCTGCAGATACTCGTCAGCGAGAATTGGAGTTTGACGCAGGAGACCACGGTATTCCTCCGCCATAAGTGAGGGTAATTAATAAAATTGAGGTGTTTCTCTTTAAGGATGGAAAGCTGATGAATAGCAAATTTCGAGGATGAAATTTTTATAAGGAAGGGAGAATGTAATAACCCCAAAAAAGGATATAGAAGATTAGTAGAGTGATTCCCAAAAAAAATAAAATAAAATAAAAAATAAAAATAAAAATACAAAAATAAAAATAATAATTAATTAATTAATCAGATTAAAAAAAAGAAAAAAATTAAAATTTATTTTTATTTTTATTAATAAAATATATTATCATTAATATTAATTAAATATATTATTATTATTATAACTCTCCTGAAGCTTCTAGCTTTAGGAGGTTTGATTTTTTTTTATTTCTTTGTTTTTCTTCTTCTTATTCTTCTTCTTCTTCTTCTTCTTTTTGTTTTCTCCTGTCCTGCGTGCAGGTTCTCTCTCTCTCTCTCCTCTCATTCTCTCTCTCACTCTCCTTGATTTCGTGACGGATTTTTGCCCAATCAAAAATTGGAAGATACCGTTGATCTCCATTCTCTGCTGCCGTCATTTCTATCGGAGCGAATCGGTGGTAGGAGCGGCGTAGACATATCCCCTGGGGTAAGCCAATTTCTCTTTTTTCTTTAATTTATTATTGAAAAAAATTAGTACGAAAATCAGGGCGTCACATTTTGATTTGAATAAATAATAATAATAATAAAAGTGGGATATATATATATATATATATATAAATTAGGAATAATAACAATAATGTTGTAAATGAAATAAAAAGGAATACAAAAAAGTTTGGAGTTATAGAAATTCAACAAGCTAGTTCTTGAGGAACTAGATGTTACTAATCATCTTATTATCTCATTTTGTTGTAAAGCATGTCCTTATATAAGCAAATACATTGGCATCCCAAAGGTTAACCACATAATGAACTATTATGTGGGCATATCATCAAAAGTTGTAACCTATTATCTAGATAGTCATCCACATAAATATACATGTTTTACAACACTTCTCCTTAGATGACTATACACTATGAATATGTCTCGTTAAAACCTTCGCTAAGGAAAACCCTGTGGGACAAAACCTTAACGAAAGAAAAAGAGTACAATATTCATACTTCCCCTAAAAAATACAATCAATTAAGAAATGTCCTTAGGTTGTCGCATTCCAATGTTATGTACATGCTTCTTGAAAATTGAAGTTGGCAATGCTTTTGTGAATAGATCTGCTAAGTTATCACTTGAACGAATTTTGCAAATGTCAACATCTCATTTCTTCAAAATTTCATGAGTGTAAAAGAACTTTAATGAAATATGTTTAGTTCTATCACCTTTTATGTACCCACCTTTGATTTGTGCAATACATGTTGCATTGTCCTCATACAGTATTGTTGGCATGTCATTCTCCAATGATATAATCCACTTATCCCTTTAATGTGTTGGATTATAGTTCTTAATCATACACATTCACGACTTACTTTGTGAACTATCAATATTTTTGAATGGTTTGAAGAGGTAACAGAGATTGTTTGCTCTACAGATCGCCATGAGATAGCAGTATCACCACATGTAAAAATATAGCCTGTTTGTGATCAAGTTTTATGAGGATCAGAAAGATATCCAGCACCAGCATATCCTTTCAACACATACTTTACTCCCTTTGGGTAAAACAAACCCATATCAGATGTGTCATGGAGATAACGAAGAACATGTTTTACTCCATTCCAATGTCTCTGAGTTGGTGTAGAACTAAACCTTACGAGAAAATTTACCTCAAAAGCTATATCTGGTCTAGTGCAATTTGCAAGATATAAGAGTGCTCCTATTGCATTAAAATAGGATACTTCAGGACCAAGGATTTCTTCATCATCTTCTCGAGGATGAAAAAAATCCTTTTTCGCATCAAGTGAACGAACAACCATCGAGGAGCTTAATGGATAAGATTTATCCATATAAAATTGTTTCAAGATTTTTTCTATATAAGATGATTGATTAATAAGAATTCCACTTGTTAAATATTCAACTTGAAAACCAAGGCAATATTTTGTCTTCCCAAGATCCTTCATCTCAAATTCTTTCATTAAGCAGTCAGCAGTCATTGAGATATCTTCTAGAGTTCCTACTATGTTTATGTCATCAACATAAACTGCAACTATAACAAATCTAGAATTTATCTTCTTAATGAAAACACAAGGACAAATAAGATTATTTTCATATCCAATTTTCAAAAAATATTCACTTAGATGACTGTACCACATCCGTCCAAATTGCTTCAATCCATACAAGGATCTTTATAATTTAATAGAATAGATTTGCCTTTGTTTTGGATTATATGCTTCAAGAATTTTAAATCCTTCGGGGATTTTCATATATAAGTCATTATCCAATGAACCATACAAGTAAGTGGTTACTACGTCCATGAGGCATATGTCGAGTCCTTCAGAAACCATTAAACTAATCAAAAATCTGAAAGTAACTGCATCCATAACAGGGGAATAGGTCTCATTACAATCTATACTAGGCCTTTAGGAAAAACTTTGTGCTACAAGACGCGCCTTGTATCTCACAATTTCATTCATTTCATTTCTTTTACGTACAAAAACCCATTTTTACAGGTTTGACATTCTCAGGTGTTTGGACTACTAGTCCAAATACCTTACATTTGGCTAATGAGTCTAGCTCGGCCTATATTGCTTCTTTCCATTTTGGTCAATCATTTCGATATCGACATTCTTCTACAGTTTGAGGCTCAAGCTCATTAACATTAATAATTTCTGAAGCAATTGCATATGCAAACACATTGTCAACAACTTCATTTCTTCTCTGCATATTTCCAAATTTTAATGAGATCTCATAATTTTCCAATACCGGAACCACTTCTAGTGTTGCTTATGTGGAAATGTGGGATTGTTGATCTATATTTCTTTTAACCTCTTCTTGAGTGTTAATGAACGCTTTTGGAGTATCACTTTTATCCATTTCCTTTTTCTTTCTAAGAATAGTATCCTTTACACCAATTGATCTTCCATGTTTCTAGTGCACTTTAGATTCATTAGCTGGTATTCCCATTGGGTGTTCTTCAAGAACAATCAATCTAGTAAGAATATTTGTTGCCGGAACATGTGATTGAGTGACCCTTTTGGTGTCTGTAAAAACATCTGGCAATTGATTTGTAGCATTCTGCAAATGAATTATTTTTTGAACTTCAAGATCACATTGATTTGTGTGTGTATCAAGATTAGACAAAGTTGGTGTGTTCTAAAAAATTTCTTGTGTTTTTAATCCTTTTCCTTCTCCTAATGACAAGAAAACCGATTCATCAAATTGACAATCTAGAAATTTTGTTCTAAAAAGATCACCTGTGATATCTAATGATAGAAAGAGAATCAAAACCAACATAAATACCAAGCCAACGCCATGGTCCCATCTTACTTCATTGTGCAGGTGCAATAGGAACATATACAGCGCAACCAAAAATTCTAAGATGAGATATATTAGGTTGGTGATTAAACACAAGTTGTGAAGGTGAAAATTTGTGATATGCAATTGGTCTAATTCTAATCAAAGATGCAGCATGCACTATAGCATGACCCCAAGTAGATGCAGGAGCTTTGATTGCATAAGCATAGGTCTAGCAAAAAATTATGAACGTTTAATGAAGGATTCTGCTAAACCATTTTGTGTATGAACATGGGCAATAAAATGTTCAACACTTATTCCTATTGACATGCAATAGTCATAAAATGCCTTTGAAGAAAATTCACCTGCATTATCTAAATGGATAGTCCGAATGGGATGATCAAGAAAACTTGATCTTAACTTTATTATTTAAGCAAAAAATTTAGCCAGAGCAACAGTACGAGTTGAAAGTAGACAAACATGTGACCATCAAGTGGAAGCATCAATTAAAACCATGAAATATCGAAATGGTCCGCAAAATGGATGGATTGAACCACAAATATCTCCTTGTATTCTTTGTAGAAAAGATGGAGACTCTAAAGATAATTTAGATAGAGAAGGTCTAACAAGTAGTTTTCCTTGAGCACAAGAAGTACAAAAATAATAGGTTTAACAAGTAGTTTTCCTTGAGCACAAGAAGTACAAAAATAATAACCAAGTAAAAGAACTTTCTTATCATTTAATAGATGTACATGTGTATTTTCAATGATTCGTCACATCATAGTTGAACCAGGATGGTCAAGACGATCATGCCAAAGTATAAAACTTCTAGGCTCGAAGCACTTCCGGTGCATAAAATTTGATTCAACCACCCTTATTTTTTTTGAAATATAGGCCAGATGAAAAACTTGAAAATTTTTCTAATATGACCTTCTCGTTTGAAACTGTAGATGTAAAAAAAAGATATTTCATATCTCCTTCATTTTTGGTTTCAACATGATATCCATTGTGACGTATATCTTTAAAACTTAATAGATATCTTCAGGATCTACTAGAATACAAAGCATCATCAATATATAATTTTTTCCCATTTGGAAACATAATGTGAACTCTTCTAGAGTCCTCTATTACATTTGTAGAGTCAGATATTATATTAACATTAATTTCAACTAATGTTAATTGTAAGAAATATTTTTTAACACGAAGAATTGTGTGAGTCGTGCCACTATCCATCAAACACATGTCATCCTCCATTTTATCAAAGTTTATTTTGTATAATCTAGTAAATGAAAAGTAAAATTTAAGAATTAGGAAAGATAACAAAATATTACCCAGCACATTATATGTAAAACTTTTAATAAAAAAAAAAAATACATAAGTTAATTTTTTTCAAAATAACATAAACATGAAGATAATATAATATTAGACATTTCCATCCCCAATCAAATGATCAATTTTGCCACTAGAATCCTCAAAAAAAATCAGAAACATCAAAATCAACATCCAAAGGAGACTCATACTTAGCATTAATGGGTTCAGACAAATTCACTTCAACATTTTTTCCTTTTCCTTTTAACAATGTCTTGTAAAGATCAACTAGGTGTTTAGGAATGTGACATACTTGAGACCAATGACCTTTATTTCACACTTATAGCAAATATTGTCATTATTTTGCGCTTTATTATTTTGTTCAAAGCTTTCTTTATTCTTTGCCAATTTCCTTTGAGTCTTTTTAGCACCTTTGCTTTCAAATTTTGAAGGATGATCATCACGGTTCCAACAATTTTTCCTACCACATCCTCTTTTACCATCACGACCTCGTCCACGACCTTGAGAAAAAACCACATTCACTTCAGGGAATGGTGTTAAGCTAGTTGGACGAGATTGATGATTTTTTAATAAAAGTTCATTATTTTGTTCAGCCACAAGTAAACAAGAAATTAGCTCATAATATTTTGTAAATCTACGCTCTTGATATTGCTGCTACAGAAGCACATTCGAGGCATGAAAAGTCGAATATGTTTTTTCTAACATATCATCATCGGTAATTTTTTCTCCACATAACTTCGATTGAGAACTAATTTTGAACAAGGTTGAATTATATTCACTTACAATTTTAAAATCTTGCATTCGTAAGCGTATCCAATCATATCAAGTTTTTGAAAGAATTACCGTTTTTTGGTGTTCATATCTCTCCTTTGAATTGTTCCAAATGACTCATGGATCCTTAATAGTAAGGTACTCAATTTTCAATTCTTCGTGTAAATGGTGTCAAAGGAAAATCATTGCCTTTGCGTGATCCTGCAGGGATGCTTGATTTCCTTCTTCAATTGTACTTCCAAGATTCATAGCATTAAGGTGAATCTCAACATCAAGTACCCATGGCAGATAATTTCTTTCAGAAATATCAAGGGCAACGAATTCAAGTTTTGTGAGGTTTGACATCATAACGTAACTTTGAAAACAAATAAAAATTCAAAATTAGGTAAATATTAAATGGAAATGTTATTCTCACACATATCCCAACATAAAAATATTTAAGGACACATACTCAAGATAAGAGATATAGTTATAAAAATATTTAAGGACGCGTACTCAAGGTAAGAGATATAGTTTAACATACAAATATAGTTTAACGAAAAACTAAAGTTATTTAGATAACAAATGTTAAAGGAAATAAGATTCTTACCTTAGAATAATACCAACGAAACTTGTTCTACCATTAGAAACTTGATCATGCTGATAACATGTTGTAAATGAAATAAAAAGAAATACAAAAAAGTTTGGAGTTATAGAAATTCAACAGTCTAGTTTTTCAGAAACTAGATGTTACTAATTATCTTGTTGTCTCATTTTGTTGTAAAGTATGTCCTTATATAAGCAAATACATTGGCATTTCAAAGGTTAACGACATAATGAACTATTATATGAGCATACCAAAAGTTGTAACATATTATCTAGATAGTCATCCACATAAATATACATATTTTACAACAAATAATTACTATTATTAATACCCATTATTATTATCTATAATATATTAAATGCTACTTCTATATAATTATGTATATAATTATATAGAATTACAGCCAACAATAATTTAATGTTTCAACACCATCCCCATGCCGAAATTAATCCTTGGCATACCGTAGGACCCACTCATCTGGGCCTTTGTCAGTGTCCATGACCTAAAGATGCGGACAAGAGTCCACCCGTTTTCTATGAGCCCCATTCTTTCTGTTTTTTGGATATCTCCTAGGTGTCCATGTCCATTTTAAGGTTCGTGACTAATCCCACGCCCTATGGCACTGGCCCCACAACACCATGAGGAGGTAAATCAGGAGCCCAGGGGAAGAATCGAACCCGAGAGGCGCCATTGCTGACCTCGTGAGAGGCACTCCTAGCATCCGACCTTACTACCTGAGCCACGCCCTGGGGGCCTGTGAGCCCCATTCTTGTTCGTGTTTTCGAAGGGAATAACCTCACTTTATTATGTTTTGTGGAGACCCTATTTTTGTAATTTCATTTTTTTAAAACTAAAAGTGGGAGTATGGATTTTGACCTTGAATTTGAACAAAATTTAATATAATTTTATATTATATTTTATAGAAATTCATTGAAGTCCAAGTTCAAGTCCTTTTCAAACAGTGAGGAATTTCCTATTTTCGCTAATCCGCTATTTACTTCAGGTGGGGGCAATGGGCAAATCCGACACCACAAAGATATTGTCTACACACTATGATCTTCATCTTTCTGCTTATGAGTGAAAGGGGAGCTGCATCTTGGATCAGGATTTGCAAGATTTACAGCAGCTATCACTCTTGAGGCACTGTTTAATGGCAGGTATGCTATTTCCATATTACTTAGAGCAATTAATATCAGTAACAGCGCATGAAAGGAGCATAAAATGTGTACGTTTTGCAATTTTTCAGCTTATTGTAGGAAGAAGTTGGAGCACAAGAAAAAGAATGTATATTTTGCTTATCAACTTTTTGGAGGAATCAGTTTGGCGGAGAACGCTTAAACAAGGCAAGAATACCTGGTCACTGTGATTTTTATTAACTAGTTCATAACATCATTGTTGAATGTGAATATTATTATTTAGGTTCATTACAAAGTTACAAAACATTATGTTTGGTTTCCATTGCCAAGTGATATTTTGAAGCAGAGGGACTGTGCAATGAAGAACATGAAGTAAAGGCATACATGGAAAATTGACTAATTTATTCTTAGTCTATACCGGGGTTTGGCAATTAAAATGAGTAAATTGTGGTGGTTTTGAGAGAGGAAGTGGGAAGATTCTACTTCATATGATTGTTTAGAAGCGACGAAAAGCTGCTTTGCACTCTTGTCAATTTGAGGATTTTTTTTTTTTTTTTTTTTTTTTTCTCTACTGCAGGTGGAGGAAAGGTCTTTTTGAAGCCCCAGAGCAAAATTTCATTGTTCAAATGCACTGCGTCATTGTTTCTGCAGCCTTGTCATGGATTAATAATGCACTTGCAGTAAATAAATGGGACAAAAAGGATTTCTGCCAGCCTTCATCTGAATCGTCTTCTATTTATTTTTTGGATCTATAATTCCAGCTCTGATCATCATCCTCCTGCATCTAGAAAGAAGTAGAAAATTGTTTGAATAAGAAAATAAGAAACAGAAGGGACCTGATCTTTGCCCCTGTTTGCGGCGAACAAAAGCCTACCTGCAATTTATGGGAATTCATGGTTTGTTTAGTATGCAAGAGTAGAATATAATAGAATTGAATCAGTCCTCGTAACTTCACATTCCATTGCACTCTAAATCCATTCCATTCTAGCATAGCCAACTATTAGGTCAATTCTCAAAAACAAACTTGAAAACCTTCAAACAGGATATTTTCTGTAGAGTGGTGATTTGAAGGGGAATTCAGTCATTGATATAAGCAGGTGATACCTAATCCAAAGAAGCAATGACCAAGAAAGCTGAACTAGGTTTGTTCCATAAACATCCAAACAGCTAATATTCATCAAATTAATATGATTTGTTTTAAAAACCAACAGTATTTAGCTCATGAAGAGATTACTTATAAATGCTGAAATTTGCTGAACTACTCTTTCCCAAGTCTACTAAAGCCATTGACATAACATTTACCTCCCAATCATTATAGAAATTACATGAAAATGAGATTGCAGTATTCAGAACCCAGGTAGAAACAAAGTGCTTTCATTTCTGCAAGGACTTGTAGAGAACCACTGTAACATATTTGGCAAGAAACCGATATGTTGAACCGAGAGCAACCACTGAAGGACTGCTCTTCCCCTTCTGCATGAACAGATGATTTAGAACCACATGAGGAGGTCTCGACAAAGAAGATGGAATCTCCTTGCAGGAAGAAGGCACATTGAGTAGTGTCATTTGGAGGAGCGGGGGAACTAGTGGTGGCTCCTTTGCATAATCCTCGGAGGAAAGCTGCAAGCTATTATAGCTAGATTCTGGGGACTCAGGAGGTTCAAAACCAGAAATGCTTTCAAGGTCATCCGGAACATAATCCTGCACGACATTTACAAGAACCAATTTCAAGTTGTTATATGCTCGATATATCCATATTTGTTTAAGTTTATACATGTGAATATGATCCATGATATTTTTTTTATTAACAAAAAAGGGCTAAGGTAAAAGGTGATGGTCATCTAGAAAAGAAACCTTGAAGTCTGTAGATCATTAAGCCAAAAATGAGAATGAGTTGGATAATTGAAGATGAACAATTGGGGTCAATGTACCTCAAGAGAATAGAGAGATGGATAAGGAAGACTAACTGGAGGTATTCAGAAAATTAAGAGAAATTATCAGTAAGCTTTCAACATTTGTGTTTGGAAAATGATTGGGGATCTGTATAAATTACACATATTTTATCTTTTCCAAGGTTCAAGCCACAAAAACTCTCCAACTGTGAAGGTAAGGCTGCATGTACGTTGCGCTTCCCATCCCCCTAATAAAGTGTGAACGCTCTGTACAGCAAGTGTCGCATTCATTTTTTTATACATATATTTAATGTTATTTTATAGCTACATTGAGCTTAATTGAGTCGAGCTCAAGTTCTAAGTAGCTGAATCAAGCTCAAATTCAACAATTTTAACCAATCGATTTCAAGTCCAGTTTTGAGCTTTAAATTTTCAAGCTGGCTCAAGTTCTATTGCCGCAATGCTGCCCTCTCCTAGTCCTTTAAATTGTCCTGATCCCAAATTATTTTCTTCATATGGAACAACTACGTTTTGTGCTGAGGAAGGGCATCTGGCCTCTTGGATTCACTACCAACCAAACATCCACCACCCACCCCCAACGACAAATAGTAAATAAATAAATAACAATAAAAAATATTGCAATGGGCTGCTAATGCTTCAGCTTCTTGAGGGGGCATAATATTCTCCTTTTCAACAGGGCAGATACCATTTGCTATTATAATTTGATGCAAGTTCAGGGTAAGTAATGCACTTATTTGGAAAAAAAAATTAATTATTTTTTAAATCCTCTTACAATTTTTCCAGACTTAGATAAATGTGGACATCTAAATCCTCCATTTACATGCCCCAGGCTATTCTTGCCATTGTGTTTCCCAACTAATCCCACGAACTCTGCCACATCAGAGTTCCCTAAAGCTATCTCAACGATTCCTTAGCATCATCAACTGGTTTAGCAAGATTCTCTCAAGTCAAGCAGTGGTAAATCAAGGATTTGTACTGGTAAACTAATTTTTTTAGGAGGTATTGCTACACCTTGGACCAAAGTTAGGGTTCTGTAAGGTGATACTAACAAACTCTTCTATCATTTCAGGTAATTCCAAGCAATTCTATTTGAGAGTTTCAAATGGGGTTGGATAAAAAGATGATGTCTTCAATCATCATTGGCAATCACCCCATTTGCACAAGAGCAACTCCTCTCAGTACCTTCTTCATGCCTAGGGAATCAATGACTTAAGCTTGATACAAATAGCAGTGCTCCAACTACTGATGAACTGCTGATGATCCTATAATGATAATAGAGGATTAGGATATCGTTCATTGTACAAAATTCTGAGACCCATAAATAAAAGAATGGTTAATGATAAATACGGCAATGCTCAGAGCTTCAAATGGATTTGGATAATAAGATGATGTCTTCAATTACACAGGTCATTGGCAATCATCCAGTTCCCACTATAGCAACTCTTCCCAGTACCTTCTTCATGCCTAGGGAATGAGTGACTTAAGCTTGATACATATAGCAGAGCTCGGACTACTGATGAACTGTGAGCTCAGACAACTGATGAACTGCTGATGATCCTATAATGATAATAGGGGACTAGGGTATCATTTGTTGTCTACCCATTAGTATTTGGATGATCTGAGAACCTCTCATAAAAGAATGGTTAATGATAAATATGGCAATGCTCAGAGTCTCAAGAGTACTGTAGGACAGCTGACAAATGATGATCCTATCATGATAATATGGGATGAGTATACAAGTCATTTATTGCCAAAAACCACATTTCACTATTATAGTAGAAGTGTAGAACCACAGGCCTTAATGGAGGCGTAGATACCTAACTAGGTAAGCAAAATTCATTAACTCATTCTAGGCCATTATTAACAATTTATTTTGGTGTATGTGTTGTGTCATAGGCACCATTTCATTTGATTGATGTTTGTATGTCACAAATGGGCAAGGTCACAAGATTTAGCCATACCTGCCAACAAGACAAAGAAAACTAGTATCATATTTCATTCATCAGCTGCCACCTACTTGTATGCTATCATTATTTCAAATAAAGTCTCATTTTCCAAAGAAAAATCTAAATAAACAATTAAGAATATTCAATTAGTTTATATTGGTAACTGAAAAGGCATACAAAATTGCAGCTTTTCTGATAAGCAATGGCAAGAGTGACAAAAGCACAAAAGGAGCCAAACAGGTCTTGGACAATAATTTCCTCTCATGATTGTGGTCCGCCCCTTCCCTGGACCCCGCATAGGCGGGAGCTTTGTCCACCGGACTACACTTTTTTTTTAATGATCTCATCATGAAACAGGGTCTCCCACTTGGGCACTGTAACACTTATGCAAAAATACTTTAGGTTCATGAGATCCAAAAGTAGAAAAGCAGCATCAAGCTTCCAATGTGTGCCCGAGCAAAATTCAATAATTACATATCTTTAACCAATATGAAAAAAAAAAATTTGAGAAAGAATTCACTTGTTCAAAGGGGAGTCTTTTCCATGTCAAAATCACCAACATCGCCACCCCTTCTATTAGAATCAAAGAATCATTATTAAAAAACCCTAGCTTAACATTTTTTTTGCACAAATGCAGCATGACAAGCTAGTATGGGAGCATGAAATTAATTTATTTTCTTTTTTTTATTTAGTCACGCTTTTTATAAATTTTATTTTTATTTGGGCAATATCATATAGATTCTAAGTTGGTATTGTTTAGGAAAGTAGTATTGGAGTTTATTGATGTTTCTAAATCATTTTGCCTGCTTCCCAAGTATTGTAGACCTACAAAACCTCCTTACCCAGGGATTGCCAGGCATTGCCGCATTGCTATAAAAGGGATCCTATCAACTTGTTCCAACTTAGGATAATAAATTCATGAGCTTGGTCTTACTTCACCATCAAAAAACATGGGAAGACTTCTGATTATTTTTTCCCTTGCATTGGTATTTTCATTTCTCAGCAGGATCTCTTAATCTCCTTGTCGTATATTCTCTCTTCTTTAATGACGTTCTCTTCCTTTTTTATCAAAAAATAAATCTCCCATATACCTTAGCTATTTAGATTTCATCTAGAATTGAAATTTGTGTTGGATGTTGACCAGCATCATATGGTATCAAGATTTGACACAGCTGTCAATCTCTTGCTAGGATTCACTATTTCTGCAAAAATTGCTATTGTTATTAGTGTTCAAAAGATTTTCTATGAGTTTCAAGTCTTTCAACTCAAACTCATAAAGTCTGCAATTTAATTTAAGTAACATTATTACGGTTAAAAAAAAAAAAGAGAGAAGAAGCAGAAAAAGAATCCTTCATTCTGCTTCCATCAAGGTCTTTTATAACACCTTCATGACATGCCCCCAAAAAAATTGAAACCATCCATTGTCACACACATGCATGCAACAAATATCCAGTCATTATGGCCTTTTCAAGATATCTAGCCTACTTGAATTTTCACACACCACCACCATTGGACTTTCCACCATCTGATTTGCCAGCACCCAAAATAACATCACAAGGAACAACCTTCCCAGAGCAAGAAAACGAGGGGAGAAAAAAGGAAAGGGGGGGGGGGGGGGTGGGCGCTACATGTACTGCATGTTGGTAAGACACATGGGCATCAAGCAAGCAGCTTGCGACACAAGAATCGAGTCGGTGCTTCATCACCAACACTTCAGCTACCATGGCATCTATACATCATCTAACACATCACTGCTATGTCAGCTCAAAGCTTGCAATCTGACAATTTTAAGTCTTGGCTGATGTAGTTCCAAGTCTTGACAGGGTAAATTTTGCATCTAAAGAGTACGAGCTTCAAGCCTTTACAGCATAGCAAAAAGTTAAAACTTGCCTCACATTAGCTAGCAATATAGTAACTTGAAACTCTCCTTTAAAAGCTCAAATATTTTATGGTCCTCGTGAAAGTATGTGAATTAACCTGCCATGGTCTGTGTGGAAGCTTCTCCTTATGCCATGCATAAATGATGTGGTGGGAGACTGCCACGTAAATGACCATAGATATATTTACAGTTTTTCATGAGATTTTTGACAAAAAACAAGAGTTGGCCAGCAGTTACTGTCTTAAAGACTAAGCCTGTATTTTATGGTATATGGTCCACTTCATCAACACCAAGCTCAAATAATTGAGTCTTATGACTTATGAGGCATCTCATGGAAGAGAAATTAATCCTGATAAATTATGAGTGACAGATGTAGTGAGCTGTGTGTTTTGGCTCAATATTATAGATATGTTGACGCTTACACATTGAGTTTCATGAGTTGGTTGGTTACTAGATGCTCTTTTGAGGAAGATGAACAACAGCATGGTATTCCCCCCACTGAAGGGATTTGCGATGGATCATGAATTGAATTGCATTCTTATGAATTTAGCTGGGCTTCTTAATACAAAGGGGGTTGAATCACCATAAAAACTGTCGCAAAAGGACATTCTTATCAGAATTTCCCTAAGAATAAGCATTTCATTGTTGTGCAAACCACTGTAAATGAGGAAGATGAAAACTGGATAGGGTTCTAGCAATAAACAGATTGTAAAGGCAGTTTAGTATTCTACCCTTCTAGGAATGAAAATGAAGAAGGTATTGTTTAAAAATACACATGGATCTTTTGACTCGAGACTAACTCCTGTTTTGGAAATTGGGGGAGACTAACTCCTGTTTTGGAAATTGGGGGAGACTAACCCAGTACACGAGCTATGGTGATTCCTTTAATTTATGCTTTCTTTTTTTTTTTTATTTAAGGTTTTTTTATTTGGGCAGCATCTTTTAGATTCTAGCTTGTTATTGTCTGGTGACAGTAGCATTACGTTTCACAAAGGTGGCAAAAATGAGATGTTATAATCTGAAGGCTTTATCTAATGAAAAGACTGTAAAGCAAAACAAGGAGAAAGCAAGCATAGAATAAAATTGGAGACATAGGTGATCAACATAGTAGTTGAGATTTAGCAATTAAAAATATATAAATATAAAGTAATGGAGTCAACTTGGCACTTTTGGGAACGCCTTGGTGTCTAGGCAAAATTATAAGGGCCTGCATTTGGGTATTTTATAGTATCAGAATTTTGTTCTTAAGCTATAAGACCGGATAACATCCCAATTAAAGTTTGGAAATACTTAGGTGATACAATTATAGTAATGGAGTTAACTAATTTATTTAATACAATTATAAAAACTAAGAAAATACGAGATGAATGGAGGAAAAGTACTTTAATACCTATATACAAAAATAAAAGAAATATTCAAAATTGTAATAACTATCGTGGAATTAAACTTATGAGTCATACGATGAAACTATGAGAAATGGTAGTTGAACAAAGATTAAAGTTAGAAATGGTCTCAAAAAATCAATTTGGTTTTATGTCTGAGAGATCTACCACAGACGCTATATATCTTTTAAGAAGATTAATGGAAAAGTTTAGGGAAAAGAAGAGGGACTTGCATATGGTATTTATTGACCTAGAGAAAGCATATGATAGGATACCTAGGGAAGTTCTATGGTGGGTTTTAGAAAAAAAAAAATGGTATATGTAGTAGGTATACTGATATCATGAAGGATATGTACGATGGAGTAATGTCTAGTGTAAAGACTATAGATGGAGAAACCAGAGAATTTCCAATCACCGTAGGTGTACATCAAGGATCTACTTTGAGCCCTTATCTTTTTGCTTTACTGATGGACCAACTAAATAAGAGTATTCAAAATGAGGTTTCATGGTATATATTGTTTGCAGATGATATCGTATTAATTGATGAAACTAGGGGCGGAGTAGAGGCGGAGTTAGAATTATGGAGAGAAGCTTTGAATCTAAAGGCTTTACGATAAGTAGAAATAAAAGAGAATATATGAAATGTAATTTCAGTAATGGTAGGAAGAATTTTGGAGACAAAGTTAAACTTGATGTTGAAGAAATAAATAGCACTTGTAGATTTCAATACATTGGATCTATTATACAAGCTGAAGGAGAAATTAAAGATGATGTAGTGCATAGAGCTAAAGCAGGTTGGGTAAATTGAAAAAGTGCTTCAAGTGTGCGTTGTGATCGTAGAATATGTGAGAAAGCCATCAACCTACTAAAATTAGTTAATTCAGTTATTTAGTTGAAAAGTCAGCAGACAACTCAACTTACAGTCAGTAGAACATTCAGCAATAAAATTATTCAGTCAGCAAGTTGCAGCCAATGTGATTCTTATTCAAAGTTCTGTTCAGTTTTTTCAAAGTGGAATACAGCTGTCATCCATTAATAGCACAGGAGTGAGTTATTTAGTCTAGGAACTTGTCATATTCTTTGCCTTGTTTCTAGGTTTATTTAATGAGTTGTTAAGTCCCTAGAATATTAAAATTTCCCATCTATTCCCCATGTACTCTGCCCTATAAATAGTGGTCTAATCCCAGTCATTTTAAGTAGTGGAAAAATAGAAAAGAATCTCAAAAATCCAGCAAAAAGTGCTGCAGCACTGTAGCTTTTTATATATGTAATTTCTTCATCCAGTCAGTAAATTAAAGAGGCATTTTTCAGTATTTTTCTTTTCTGTTTTTTCTATTCTTATGTTCCAACAAAATTTGGTTTTAGAGCCATGTTGTCCAGCACCTCTTCTTCTGCTGGAACTATATTCAATTATTCTCAAAACCAAGTACCCATCTTCGAAGGAGAAAATTATGGGTGCTGGACTGATCAAATGAAAATTTTCTTCATTGCACAAGATTTATGGGAGATTATTGAAGAAGGGTATGACGATTCAACTTCAGCAAATGATGATTCATCCTCTACAAACACAAGCATAGCAACCTCATCTCAGAGATCTACCCAGTACAAAGAAAAAATAAAAAATAATGCTCTTACTTTGAGTTATCTTCATCAAGGGATCAGCAAGACTTTCTATCCCTGCATCTTTGGCATTCAAAAGGCTAAAGACGCATAGGAAACACTGCAGAAGAAATTTCAAGGAAACAATAAAGTAGTCTCGATCCGACTACAATCTCTTTGGAAGAACTTTGATTGCTTGGCAATGAAAGATTCTGAAAGCATCAAAGATTTTTTTTCCAAGGTTTCTGAAATAGTCAACCAAATCAGAACTTATGGTGATCGGATAGAAGAAAAAAAGATATTTGAAAAAATTCTCAAAAGTTTACCACCAAAATTTGATCATGCAACTGCAGCAATTGAAGAATCAAAAGACCTCTCAATTATGACCATGTTTGACCTCTATGATTCTTCAAAATCACACGAGGAAAGAATTAAAAGATCTTCAAGTCAGCCCTTGGAGCAAGCTTTTCAATCAAAGCTCAATTTGAAACAAAAAAACCTAGAGAGGATAGGAAATTTTCAGCAACAAGACCAGTCTCAAAGAGGCCAAAATAATCAGTCTCGTGGTCATGGAAGAGGTCGTGGCAAAGACAGGAATTTTCAGCCTCAAAGGTCCAACAATCAAGGACAGAATTGCATCACATGCAAGAAGTCAAATCACACTTCAACTGAATGATATTTAAGGTGTAAAAGGTGCCGCATTCCAAACCATTCAGACCAAGATTGTTGGCACAAGAAGAATGAAAGTTCAAAAGCAAATTTCAGCAAGGAAAATGATGAAGAGCATGTGTTTCTCACTTGTCTCAATGCTAAAAGCAACTACGACAAGGTTTGGTACCTTGACAGTGGCAGCAGCAGTCATATGACAGGTAATTGTGAGTTATTTGTTAAAATTGATGAAAATGCTTCAAATTCCGTTTTTCTTGGTGATGGGAAATTTGTAAAAGTTGAAGGAAAAGGTGTAATAGCAGTGCATTCCAGATCAGGTGAGAAAATTCATCCATGATGTTCTTTATGTCCCAAGTCTTGCTCACAATCTCTTAAGTGTGAGGCAGTTAATTCAAAAAGGAAGTCAAGTCCATTTCGAAGGAAATGAATACAGAATCATAGACAAGAAGAAGAACTCACTGATGGCTAAAGTTGAGATGACTTGAAACAAGGTTTTTCCACTCTCCATCAACTACACAAGTCCAGTGGCTTTGAAGAGTGAAATTTCAAACGAATTTCAACTATGGCATCTCAGATAGGGGCATTTAAATCATAAGGGACTGCAGCTTCTCAAGCAAAAGGATAGGGTTCGTGGTCTTCCCCAAATAAATCAAATTGAAGGAGTTTGTGAAGGTTGTATTTACGGGAAGATGCACCACCTTCCTTTCCCCAAAACTTCTTGAAGGGCCAAAGCTCCTTTGGAGCTTGTTCATGCGGATATATTTGGTCCCACAAGAACACCATCTCTTGGAAACAAAAGGTATTTCATCCTTTTGTTGATGATTTTACTAGAATGATATGGTTGTATTTTATTCAGCAAAAATCAAATGCCTTCTCAATATTATTGGAGCTCAAAGCCCTCGTTGAAAGGCAAAGTGAGCTGAAAATGAAGACCTTAAGAACTAATCATGGAGGTGAATTCATATATCATCCATTCATGAATTATTACAAGAAGGCATTCTAAAGTAACTAACAGTGAGTAGAGGCCCTCAGCAGAACGGAGTTGCTGAAAGAAAGAACCGGACCATTGTTGAAATGGCTCGGAGCATGTTAAAAGGTAAAGGACTTCCTAATTCTCTTTGGGCTGAAGCTGTACATAGCACTGTTTATATCTTAAACAGGTCACCAACAAAATCAATGAAGAATAGAACTCCCTATGAGGCTTGGAGTGGGAGAAAAACAGATGTTAGCCATCTGAAAGTATTTGGTTGTCTAGTCTACTCACTCAACAAAGCTCCTAATAAGGACAAGTTTGATCAGAAGGGAGAAAAGCTTCTGTTTATTGGGTACAACAATGAATCAAAGGGCTACCGGCTGCTAAATCCTGTTAATTACAAGCTGATAGTAGCAAGAGATGTCATCTTTGACGAAAGGGAACTATGGCAGTGGACTTCCATCAGCCAGAACTCAACAAATATTCCAGATTTTGTACCAGCTGAAGCTAAATCTCAGAATCCAGCAATTTCAGAAACTAAAATTGCACCCAGGAACCTTAGTTCAAAATCCAAAAATTCAGAAAATGAAGGAACTTCATCCTCTTCACCTGTCCTAATAAGATCTGAAAGAGTTAGAAGACCTCCAGGGAGGTATGGTGATTTTAGAAGCTATTTTTCTAATGAAAATTCAGAATTTGCTCTTTTCTCTTGTGAGCCACAGAATTTTGAAGATGCAATGAAGGATAAAAAATGGAAAAAGGCCATTGAAGAAGAGTTGGACACGATTGAAAAGAACAACACACGGAAGCTTGTGGATCCTCCTAAAGGCAAAGACATTATTGGTTTCAAGTGGGTTTACAAAACCAAGTACAACGAGGATGGTTCCATTCAAAAGTACAAGGCCAGATTGGTTGCCAAAGGTTATTCTCAACAACCTAAAATTGATTTCAACGAGACCTTTGCACCGATTGCAAGAATTGGGACAGTTCGGCTTGTACTTGCAATAGCTGCCAAATTGGAGTTAAATGTGTATCAAATGGATGTTAAATCTACGTTTCTCAATGAAGAATTGAATGAGGAAGGTTATGTTGAGCAGCCACGTGGATATTAAGTGAAGGGCAAAGAAGAAAAGGTGCACAAACTAAACAAGGCTTTGTATGACCTTAAACAAGCTCCACAAGCTTGGAACGGTAAGATTGATTCTTATTTTCAGAATTCAGGATTTCAGAAAAGCCCTCATGAACCAGCTCTTTATTTTTTTTTAAAAGAAACTGATTTCATCATTGTTTGCTTGTACGTTAATGATCTGATTTACTTTGGAAGCAATCTTCATTTACTTGCTAATCTCAAGCACTCAATGATGAAAAATTTTGAGATGACACATTTAAGAATCAAGAAGTCATTCCTCGGGATGCAAGTTAAGCAAGGAAGAAGGAAAATTTTCATTTCCCAAGAAAAGTATGCAGCTAATATCTTGAAGAAATTTCATATAAAGGACTGTAAGGCTATAAGTACTCCTATGGCTCTAAATGAAAAATCAAATTCTGATGATGGAGCTAAGAAATTCGACGAAAATTAGCATAGGAGTTTAGTTGGATCCCTTATTTACTTGACTCATGATATTACACAAGTTGTTAGTATGTTGTCTAGGTTCATGCACAGCCCAAGTGTACTTCATTATGCAGCAGCAAAATGGGTTTTAAGATACCTTAAAGGCACACTAAAACTTGGACTGAAGTACAGCAAAGATTCTAAGTTTGTTTTGACCGGTTTCACTGACAGTGATTAGGTCGGATCAATTGATGATCGAAAAAGCACATCGGCATATGTTTTCTATCCTAGAAATGGCACCATTTCATGGTGTTCAAGAAAGCAAAACAATGTTGCCCTGTCATCTATAAAAGCAGAATATATTTCAGCAACAGAGGCTGCTTGTGAAGGAGTTTGGCTGAGGAAATTACCTAGTGATTTAGGGCTGAAGCATGAGAGTCCTACAACCATTTCTTGTGATAATATGTCAGCAATTGCTCTAACTAAGAACCCAGTTTTTCATGCCAGGACAAAGCATATTGAGGTTAGACATCACTTTATTCGTGACCTTGTGCAGAAGAAAGAAATTCAGCTAGAATTCATCAGAACTAATGAACAACCAGCAGACATGCTCACAAAACCTATTACTCCTAAGAAGTTTTTGAAGTTCAGAAACATGTTAGAACCCATGGCTAACCTACTGAAGTTAGTTAATTCATTTATTTAGTTGAAAAGTCAGCAAACAACTCAGCTTACAGTCAACAGAACATTCAGCAATAAAATTATTCAGTCAGCAAGTTGCAGCCAGTATGATTCTTATTCAAAGTTCTGTTCAGTTTTTTCAAAGTGGAATACAGTTGTCATCCATTAATAGCACAGGAGTGAGTTATTTAGTCTAGGAACTTGTCATATTCTTTGCCTTGTTTTTAGGTTTATTTAATGAGTTGTTAAGTCCCTAGAATATTAAAATTTCCCATCTATTCCCCATGTACTCTGCCCTATAAATAGTGGTCTAATCCCAGTCATTTTAAGTAGTGGAAAAATAGAAAAAAAAATCTCAAAAATCCAGCAAAAGTGCTGCAGCACTGTAGCTTTTTATATATGTAATTTCTTCATCAAGTCAGTAAATTAAAGAGGCATTTTTCAGTATTTTTCTTTTCTATTTTTTCTGTTCTTCTATTCCAACAAGATAACCTTAAAATTAAAAAGTAAGTTTTATAGGATAGCTATAAGACCAACTATGCTATATTGTTCAGAATGTTGGTCAACAAAGAAACAAAATATCCAAAAATTAAAAGTTGCTGAAATGAGAATGCTTAGATGGATGAGAAGTACTGAAAGATAAATTAACGAATGAACATATTCGCAGTAAGTTAGGAGTAGCTCTTATAGAAGATAAGGAAGAGACGACTCAGATAGTATGGACACTTGCAACGTAGGCCATATAGTGCGCCAGTGAGGAAGAGTGAGTTAGTTATTGTGGGGGGCAGTAGAAGGAGAAGGGGTAGGCCTAAAAGAACTTGGAAGGAGATAGTAAATATTTAATAGCCCTAAATCTATCAAAAGAAATGGTCCATGATCGCATAAATTGGTGGAAAATGATTCATATAGCCGACCCCACCTAGTGGGACTTGAGGCTTAGTTTTTTTGTTGTTGTTGTTGTGTTGTATTTTAGGTAACTACAATTTTGCAGATGATAAATGACATAGAATCAAAGCTACTAAGGAGAGCTGCTTATAGGTTTCCAAATAAGTAGAAGTAAAAATTATTAAATGCAATCTTAGTAATTCTAGTGAAGGAAATGTTAAACCGGTAGTTAAAAAGTTACAAAGTCATAGTAGATTTTGTTTCCTAGGAAATAGTAAGCAAGCCTAAAGAAGATGTGATACACAAAATAAAAGAAAGATGGGTAAGATGGTGGATTGTGCTTGGCTTTTTACATGACCATAGATGAATAGAATATCCCCAAAATTAAAAAGGAAATGTTACATGGCTATTTTTATTCGCTCTAAAGTGAACTTGGACTGAGGCTATCATTCCCTTGGCAAGTCAGTGGAGAAGTCAATTTTTAAAGGCATTTTGGGAAATTTGGACTTTAAGGCTCAAAACCATAACCCTAGCTCCCTATAAAAGAGTGAGGGAGGCCTAAGCAAAGAGGTTGGACATATGAGAGTGAGGGAAGAGAAAAAGATAACCTAGGGTTTTTTCTTTGCCTATAGGAGAGATTTCAAGCTAAGGAAGGTTCCTCATGCATAATTATCTATATATAATAAATACCTTTCGATGCATGTATTTAGTGCCAAATTTCACCATTGTCATCATTGTCATCATGAGCACCTCATAACCATCAACATATCATCATATCATCAACATCCCAATCTCTACCATCATCGTCATGATAATCATCTTTATCTATTTCTTCTTCTTGTACGCTGTATCCAAGCACCCAACATCATCACCAGCATCCTCATCAGACAACCTTTAGCACACCTCACATCTATGCATCTGCCACAATTGAGAGGAGGGAGAGAGAGAGGAGAGAGATAGGTTGCAAAAGTCTCTACCGGTGCCATCAGCTGGTGGCGACAGCATAGATGATGGTGACAAAGAGAAGGTGAGCATGCAGTGGTGCTGTTTGGCCAGTGGCTGCAGGGGCAGCATGGAGAAGCTGGCAAATATGGTAGCTAAATCTTCTGTGAAGGAACACATGGGACGAGGTAGCTTTGGCTTCTCTTTTTTGGCAACCTTGGGTTGCAAACAATGGCAGCTTTTGGGGGGGGGTGGGGGGTGGGGAGGGGGGGCCCAACCACTAGTGGTGGCTATGGTGAATTGCAGCAAGGCATGAACTGTGGCAGTGGGGTTTCAATACTCTAACGTGCAAAGAAGAGAAGCCCCATTCTAGTAAGTCAAATGTCGGGTTCTATTTTTCTTTGTTTTATTTAAATTGTTTTAATTAGTTCTAATAACATTAAAATCGCCCCCTCCCACCCAATAAGGGCTGCAAAGGCCATACAAGCTAGCCAACTCCACAAAAAAAAAACCACTCTTCTAGGAGTGTATTCTAGGGCCATACACAGAAGTAAAACCACCAATTCCCAACCCCCTTGATCTTAAGTAGTACAAACAAACAAAAGGAACCTAAAACATAATCTTACAAGATATAACCGTAGTGTCCCAAGCAACAATCCCCCCCCCCCCCCCCTCTCTAAAGCCCCAGAAGAAGGAAGAGATACCCACCTTTTTTAAAACAAGACATTAGGGTTCACTATATTTACCGGGTCTTTAAAAACTCTTCTCTTGTCTAACCCCTCTAGACCTATAATGTTCCAAAAATAAAATCTTCATTTGGTAAGTGCCAACCCCCAAGCACCTGCCCCCTTTCTCATAGTTCACTAAGGTTGCTAATCTAATCAATTTAGTAGCTTTTTTCCTCTCCCCTATCCCCTACTTTTTAAGTCTGGCCAGATCCTAAAGGGAGCTGTTAAACAACAACAACAACAAAACCAAGCCCTAAGTCCCACTAGGTGGGGTCAGCTATATGAATCACTTTCCGCCAATTTATGCGATCATGGGTCATTTCTTTTGACAGATTCAAAGATATTAAATCTTTACTCTCTCCTTCCAAATTATTTTAAATCTACCCCTACCCCTTCTACTGCCCCCCACAGTAACTAACTCACTCTTCCTCACTGGCGCACTATATGGCCTACGTTGCAAGTGTCCATACCATCTGAGTCATCCCTCCCTTATCTTATCTTCTATAGGAGCTATACCTACCTTACCGCAAATATGTTCATTCCTTAATCTATCTTTCAATGTTATACCACTCATCCATCTAAACATTCTCATTTTGGCAACTTTTACTTTTTGGATATTCTGTTTCTTCGTCGCCCTACATTCTAATCCATATAGCATAGCTGGTCTTATAGCTATCTTACAAAACTTCCCTTTTAATTTTAAGGATATTCTATGATCACAAAGCACACTTGAAGCACTTCTCCATTTTACCCAATCTGTTTTAACTCTATGCATTAAACCATCTTCAATTTCTCCTTCAACTTGCATAATAGATCCAAGGTATCAAAATCTACAAGTGCTATTTATTTCTTCATCATCAAGTTTAACCCTGTTTCCAATATTCCTCCTACCATTACTAAAATTTCATTTCATATATTCTGTATTATTTCTACTTATCCTAAAGCCTTTAGATTCCAAAGCTTCTCTCCATAATTCTAACTTAGTCTCTACTTCGTCCCTAATTTCATCAATTAATACAATATCTTCTGCAAACAACATACACCATGGAACCTCCTTTTGAATACTTTTAATCAGTTGGTCCATGACTAAAGCAAAAAGATAAGGGCTCAAAGTAAATCCTTGATGTACATCTATGGTGATTGGAAATTCTTTAGTTTTTCCATCTATAGTCCTTATAGTAGTCATTACTCCATCGTACATATCCTTAATGACATCAGCATACCTACCATATACACCCCTTTTTTTCTAAAACTCACCATAGAACTTCCCTAAGTATCCTATGATATGCTTTCTCTAGGTCAATAAATACCATATGCAAGTCCCTCTTCTTTTCCCTAATCTTTTCCATTAATCTTCTTAAAAGATATATAACTTCTGCAGTAGATCTCCCAGGCATGAAACCAAATTGATTTTCTGAGACCTTCGTTTTTAGCCTTAATCTTTGTTCAACTACCCTTTTTCATAGTTTCATCGTATGACTCATAAGTTTAATTCCACAATATTTATACAATTTTGAAGATCTCCTTTATTTTTGTATATAGGAATTAAAATGTTTTTCCTCCATTCATCTGAAATTTTCTTATTTTTATAATTGTATTAAATAAATTAGTTAACCATATAATTTCATTATCACCTAAGCATTTCCAAACTTCAATTAGGATGTTATCTGGTCCTATAGCTTTCCCATTTTTCATCTTCTTTTGGTGCAAACTTAACTTCTTTAACTCTAATTTTGCGAATAAATCTCATAATTTTAGTCTTTTCCTCATTTGACAATTCTAAGTTTAAGCCTTTAATTTGGTTTTCATTAAACAACTTACTAAAGTAACTTTGTCATCTTTCTTTAATGTTTTCGTCCTCAACCAAGACAATATCATCCTCACTTTTTATACGTTTTACATTTCCTAAATCCTTACTCTTCCTTTCTCTAACTTTAGCAAGTTTAAATATATCTCTGTCCCCTTCTTTTATATCTAATCTATCATACAAACTATTAAATGATCTATATTTAGCTTCACTAACGGCCTTTTTTGCATCTTTTCTCGCCTCCTTATACTTTTCAAAGTTATCCCTATTTTTACATTTTTACCACATTTTATACCATATTCTTTTTGTCTTTACGGCCTTTTGTACATCTTTATCCCACCACCAACTTTCTTTGCTATTCGAGAATCTTCCCCTTGATTCACCTAAAATCTCTTTTACTATCCTTTTAATAAAGCTTGCTCATCTACTCCAAAGAGTATTTGTATCTATCCCATCTTCTATAGTCCAATCCCCATCTTTGATCATTTTATCTTTAAATTTTATTATATTGTCTCCTTTTAGGTTTCACCACCTAGTTCTCTTACACTGGTTTATTTTATCATTTTTCTTCCATTTTTTAATACATATATCTAAGACTAAGACTCTATATTGTGTGGTTAGGCTTTCACCTGGAATAACTTTACAATCCTTGCACGATAAACGATCTACCCTCCTATTTAAAAAACAAATCTATTTGACTTCTATTTTGTCCACTTTTAAAGGTTATAAGTGTTTTCCTCTCTTCTTGAAGCAAGTATTCATTATACTAAAATCATATGACATAGCGAAGTCTAAGATCATCTCCCCAAGCTCATTTTTGTCTCCATATCCATATCTTCTATGTATCCTCTCAAAATTTTATTATCCCTTCCAACGTGTCCATTCAGATCTCCTCCTATAAATATTTTCTCAATCCCTGGCATGCCTTGCATAATACTATCCATATCTTCCCAAAATTGTGTCTTAAAATTTTCTGCTAAGCCGATTTGAGGAGCATAAACACTAATGATATTTATTATCTCGTCCTAATACTATCTTGATTTTTATAATTCTATCTCCTACTCTATTTACATCAATAACGCTATCTTTTAAGTTTTTTTTCTATAATAATTCTTACTCCATTTTTATGTTTTTCTTTTCCAGTGTACCAAAGTTTGAATCCTGATTTATCAATTTCTCTAACTTTCTCCCCCACCCACTCAATTTCTTGAAGGCAAATTATATTAATTCTTCTTCTAATCATTGTGTCCACAATTTCCATGTTTTTACCCGTAAGTGTCTCTATATTCCAAGTTGTTAATCTAATCCTAGTTTCCTGAACTAACTTCTTTACCTGTCCATGTCCAAAATGATGCACTAACCCTTGCATATCTGACACCGTACCCGCGCACCGACACGGCGCGTCGCTTTGCGGCGATGACCTAGCCGACCCTCGCCCACTTTTCACTACATTCGGGTGGTACAAGTGCAACGCTTTGCTCATAGGGGACACCCTAGCAAATATTTGGTAAGGATTCAAATCATAGTGATCTGACAAATTTCACGTTGGCTATCAACTACCTAACACAACCCTCCTCCTTTACCCCCGGGCTTGGGGCCGGCTGTGTGTGAAAAAATTAGGACATTAAGTGCATCACAGTCAAAGTTTAAAGGGAGCTGTCAAAGAGAAACTAAAATCATCAAGAAGTTCTTGGGCCACTTAGTTTTCTCCCTCATCCCCCAACAGATCAACAAGAAGTTCTTGGCATTTCAAATTAGCCTTTGACCTTCTTAGGAGTTCCCTTGGGGTGTAATCCTAGTGTAGCAGATTTTTGGAATCCAATAGTAGAAAGGGTGACTAAGAGGTTAAACTGCTAGAAGGGGGCTTTTTCTCTTTAGGGGTAGAATAACCTTGATTTAGGCTTGTCTTTCTAGAATTCCGTTATATTTCCTGTTTGTCTTTAGGACTCCGATGGGGATTGCTAGCAAACTTGAGAGAATCATGAGAGACTTTTCGTAGTCTGGCAAGGGGGATCATAGGGGCCACTTGATTAGGTAGGGTGAGGTTTTTAGGTCAAAAAAGGAGGGAGAGTTCTAGGGAACTTGGTGTCTAAAAACACAGCTTTTTAGCTAAACGGCTATGGTGTTTCTCTTTAGAAGAATCATCCCTTTGGCATTGAGTAATAAGAAGTAAGTTCGGGTTGGATGAGAATGGGCGGGATACCAATGTTAGTTCAAGTTGTTCTTTAGTGGGCAGTCCATAGAGGTTCATCTCTCATATTTATCCTTCTTTCATCCCTCCACTATATTTGACATGGAGAGGGGCTTTCAGATCCCTTTTTGTAAAGACCCTTGGCTTGGTAATGCATCCTTATCCACTTCATTCCCCGACTAAGCTCCTAGCATAATAGAGCTGTATCTTTATTTCTTGGGGATTTTAGTAGCACATTGGTTTCTTGGAATCTCCATTTTAGAAGACCACTTAATGATAGGGAGTTGGTGGAACTGTCTTTTTTGTTATCTCTATTGAATGGGGGTAATCTTTCTTTGGGGAGGGGTGTTCAGTCTAGATCTTTGGATCAATCAAGAGTATTTTCTTGTAAATCCTTTTTTGAATTCTTACTCACTCCAATTTTTCTTTCCCGCTTTGTCATTTCATCCGGAAGGCTAAGGCTCCTCCAAAAATTAAGGCTTTCACTTGGTTGGTTGTGCTCATAACAATAGTACTAATAACTTGCTGCAAATTAGGAGACCTTTGACGGTTCTCTCTCCCAATGTATGTGTGCTCTGTTACAAAAATTCTGAGGCAGCTTCTCATTTTCTTTTGCACTGTGAATTTTCTTGGAGGATTTGGAATATGCTTTTTGGTATTTATAGAGAGAGCTGAGTTAGCCCTTCTTTAGTTGGTCAAATGTTAGCCATTTCTGTCACAGGCTTTGGTAGGAGAAAGGATAAGGGTAGTCCTATGGAAGTCTGGAATACTTGCAGTTTTATGGGAGTTATGGTGGGAGTGTAATGCAAGGATATTCAATGGGAAGAATTTAACTCGTGTGCTGATTTGGGATAAAATTCAGTATTTGGCCTCACTGTGGTGCGCTGATTTGGGTTTTTCAGAGGAACTAGTTTCCACAAGTTACATAGAAATTGGAGGAACAATTTGGCATGTTGATCTTTTATTTTTTGATATTTATTAGTTGTTCTATTCTGGATTGCTCCAGGCCTTTTTTGGGAGATGTCAAATCCTTCCTCGTGTAAATTCTCTTCCTATTAATGAAATATTCTTTTGCTATTAAAAAAAAAAAAAAAAAAAACTCCATTCTGGTAAGTCAAATGCAAACAAGTAGGGTTGAACTACAGGTTGACCCCACCTGGATTATATTTTTCTTCTGTTATTTATCTTTATTTGTTTTGGTTGTTTTGGTTAGGTTAAAAAAAAATGTAAAAATACAAAAATTTTAAAAATAAAAAATCACCAAAAGTTTTGTTTATTTACTAATCTGTGTATTTATCTACTCATGGATTGTTGTTGTTGTTGTGTCCTAAGTTCATCATGAAAAAATCCAAAAATAAATTGAAAAAATTACATGAAATGTCTAAAATTCTCAGGTTGCTTTTAGGGTGTCTTGTGATTCCCAGGTTCTAGCTAGGTTTCTTTGTGTGTTTTCAAATATTAAGGGTTCCTACCGTGGAATTAAACTTATAAGTCATACGATGAAACTATGAGAAAGGGTAGTTGAACAAAGATTAAGGTTAGAAACGAAGGTCTCAGAAAATCAATTTGGTTTTATACCTGGGAGATCTACCACAGAAGTTATTTATCTTTTAAGAAGATTAATGGAAAAGTTTAGGGAAAAGAAGAGGGACTTGCATATGATATTTATTGACCTTGAGAAAGCATATGATAGGATACATAAGGAAGTTCTATGGTGGGTTTTAGAAAAAAAAAAAAAAAGTGTTTGTAGTAGGTATACCAATGTCATTTAAAAATACGTACGATGGAGTAATGACTAGTGTAAGGACTATAAATGGAGAAACTAGAGAATTTTCAATCACCATAGGTGTACATCAAGGATCTGCTTTGAGTCCTTATCTTTTTACTTTAGTGATGGACCAATTGACTACGAGTATTCAAAAGAAGGTTTCATGGTATATGTTGTTCGCAAATTATATTGTATTAATTGATGAAACTAGGAACGGAGTAGAGGCTGAGTTAGAATTATGTAGAAAAACTTTGGAATCTAGAGGCTTTAGAATAAGTAGAAATGAGACACAATATATGAAATGTAATTTTAGTAATGATAGGAGGAATATTGGAGACAAAGTTAAACTTGATGATGAAGAAATAAATAGCATTTGTAGATTTCGATACCTTGGATCGATTATGCAAGCTGAAGGAGAAATTGAAGATGATGTAATGCATAGAGTTAAAGCAGGTTGGGTAAAATGGAGAAGTGCTTCAAGTGTGCTCAGTGATTGTAGAATATCCTTAAAATTGAAAGGGAAGTTTTATAGGCCAGCTATGCTATATGGTTCAGAATGTTGGGCGACGAAGAAACATAATATCCAAAAAGTCAAAGTTGCAACCGAGATGAAAATGCTTAGATGGATGAGTGGTATAACATTGAAAGATAAATTAACTAAATGAATATATTCGCAGTAAGTTAGGTGTAGCTCCTATAGAAGAGAAGATAAGGGAGGGACAACTCAGATGGTATGGAAACTTACAACATATGTCACATAGTGCACCAATGAGGAAGAGTGAGTTAGTTACTGTTGGGGCAATAGAAGGAGTAGGGGCAGATCTCAAATAACTTGAAAGTTGATAGTGAGTAAGGATTTAATATCCTTGAATCTATCAAAAAAAATGGTCCATGATCGCATAAATTGGCGGAAAAGGATTCATATAGCTGACCCCACCTAGTGGGACTAAGGCTTGGTTTTGTTGTTGTGTTGTTATTTAATTTGATAAATAAATAAAAATAAAAATAAAAACTAGTTTTAGGTTTCAGGTGTTCATTTTTTTTTTTTTTTTTTTCATTATTGCACTTCCTTTGTTAGACTATAATAGTATTAGGCTTCTGAATTTAGGTTTCCAATGTTTCATTATGGCATATTCCACATTTGACTAGGATAGTATATGAGTCTTAATCTTGTTTCCCATATTTTCATTATTGCACTCTCCATAGTTGCTTAGGGTGGCATTATTTTGGTTTTCTTATTTGTATAATCACACCTTCTTTGGTTGATATAGTAATTTATTAACAAATGATGCTTTGAAATGCTTTGAATCAATCCATCCAATGACGGAAGTCAAAAGTATGGTGATAGTGTCCTATTGGGATTCATGCAGAGCAAGAATCTTCATGTGCTTGACCAAGATACCAAATGATCATAAGGTGGGAGCAATATTAAGATGGATTTTATAATTCGAAAAATAATTAAGTAAACTGAAGATCGTTATTAGTTAAAATTTGGATGATGCTAATTAGGTACTCTTCGTGGGATAGGCATGTAAGGGTTGCTAATATCTTCCCTTCACATAACCATACTAGCGAACTTAGCTTGGTTATACAAACCAAATCGTACTAAGGTCGCTAATATCTTCCCTTCACATAACCATGATTGTAAACTTAGCTCGGTTATGCAGACCAAATCGTACTAGCTTTTGTGACCTATGTTTGATTAAGGGTTTCAATAATTAGCAGTCAATGAAGTGCCACACCTAAGGTAAAATGAGAAGTTAGTGTCGACTCCAATTCATTTAAAGGAGTAGGTTTGCTCTATTTATACACATATTTTGTCCCACCATCCTCGTTGAGGCGATGGATCCTAATCCGCATGTGTTGACATATGCTATGGACCAAAAAATTGGCATCTAAAAAACAACATATCCAAAAAGTAAGTGTATGATTTGAAGATGGATGAATGGCATAGCTTCTAAAGCTAAAGAATGAACAGATCTGCAGTAGGCTAACACTTGTAAAAAATAAGGGAAGAGTGATTGACATGGTTTGAGCATGTGCATCATAGTCCAAGTAAGGCTCTAACAAAGAAGCAACTAAAATAACTCACACCATTAGTAGGAAAAAATATGACATTTCAACTTTCTAAAAATATTGTACCATAACAAGCATAATAGTGAAAAAGTGATTCATATAGGTTATATAGCTGACCCAATTCAGGTCAGATAATTAGAATAATAAATTAAACATAAATATGTGCATGCAAGAACTACTATTACTACTACTATTGTTATTATAGGACACGAACTAAACAGACTATGCAATTTGTTTTCTCCTTGACATGAACTGAAAGTTGGTCAACCACCACAACTATTTGTGTGGGGTGGAATGATCCTATAAGTTGTGGCTAGATTTGAACAAATTCAAGGCTAGTTTTGAAAATACTCTTTGGTAGATATGCAAAGGGATTGGTGGAGATTACTTCGTTAATAATTTTCAGTTCACTTTGTTTATGTTTTGTTTTAGAGGAAATATTGTCCTCTTTGTACTCTCTTTTGCCTTTCTTCAAAAACTTCTTTGTCAATATAAAAAGGAATAATTAGATTTTAATAATCTATTAATTAGTTATAATTAATTCTCCAGTTTTGTGCTTTACCCCTTTTTCCCATTCTTTTGGCATTTTCATTAAGGAGATTTCATTAAAAGTCTACTTTGGAACATTAAATTCGGTTCAAAGCAACATGCAGAAGACAATGCACCGGTGAGACAAAGTGATTTAGTTAATGTTAGATGTTATGGGAAGGGAAAAGATAGAACTAGAATAATTTGGACTTGCGTAATTGAGAAAGATCTGATGACACTCCATTTTCCAGATGGTATTGTTGTAGAATGGGATTCATATGCCACCCACTTAGGCGGCCTAAGGTTTTTCCTTCTTGTTGTTGCTGCAGCTAGTTTTTCTTTTAGAATTTCTTAAGTATTTTATAATATGCAAGGAATTTTCTCAGAAACGCAATCTAATTTAGCAGCAATAGAACTGCCGAAGAACATGGACTAATACCTTGGCAACCTATAAGGTAATCACTTCTGTCCACATATTGACTAACAAGCCCCAGCCAAGGATAATGAATTCTCCTTAGGCATGATAGTAGAAGCCCCTAAACACCCTGGAATAAATGCTAGGCAGCAGCTAAACAAGCGGATAGATCCTGTCCTACCCTAATGCCCACGACAAGGTCGCTGGGATTCCATTAAGGAGGTCGATCCAATTGTCAAAATCTCACATCGAGCATGTACTAAGGACAGATTAGGCCTTAACCTGTGAGGCACCTTTTAAAAGAGAAATCGTGAGGCCCAATAGGCAAAAGTGGACAAGACTACACAAAAGTTGTGCCAAGGGCATTGCATTTGGTAGTAGAGCCACCTAAGTGTACTGCCATGTGGGTGAATCATACATAAAGCCTGTCTGCTACAATTTACATGTATCTAAGCAGCAACAAAGAAGTTGGCCATTTTTTATACCATGAAGAAAAATCATTATCATATAAAGAAGAAGAATGAATATTTTATATCTAGTCCAATGAACAACTCTGACATTAAAACATTGCAGATCAGAAGCATCCATTCTATTGCCCTTTATATTTTGTCCATTCAGTCTTTGAATGTAGACTTCAAGTTTTTTCCCCAAATGAATAATGACATTGGACACTAAAAAGTGTGAACCAAAACCCATAATATAGAATATCATATTGCAGCAATAATACATACATAGATTACATTGTTTTCATGTGAAAGTATCTGATTTTAGTACAGTAAAGCATGCCTCAGAAAAACCCCTAATTTTTATCCTTAGGATAAGTATAAAAAAAGGGCAGCTCAGTGCACAAAGCTCCTGCGTATGCAGGGTCCGGGGAAGGGGCGGACCACAATGGGTCTATAGTACGCAGCCTTACCTTGTATTTTTGCAGAAGGCTGTTTCCACGCCTCGAACCCATGACCTCCACGTTACACAGCAACAACCTTACCGTTGCGCCTAAGCTCTCCTTTTATCTTCGGGATAAGTATGTGGTACAAAATTTTGGTTTTGTTTTTGTTTGTTTTTTTCCCTTTAGGGGAAGGGGGAATGAAAAAAAGAATAAATAAATAAATCATCAAATCCCCAAAATGCATGCAAAGTTTTACTTTATTTCCTCATTCTAAAAAAATGAATGTGTTCGTTAGAAGCTAGAGGTGCACCAAGGAAAAGAGAGAATCCATCTATTACAGCTATTTATGTGCAATTGAATACACCATGAACATGAAAGCAGCGAAAACAAGTCTACCCCAAGGCATTGTGGTAGAAGACACGATAGTCATTATTTGGGTACAGATCCGGCCCTCGCTAGACTGAGTGCCTCAAGAAGAATTAATGCACTTCAACCCCACAGTCAAACTTTTAGGCTTGCTATGTTCCAATAAGTTAAGTCAGTACATAATTTTCTTACTAAATCCATGCAAACCCATTCCAGAAAGAGACAATGATACGATTTACCTGCAAGTCCAAAACGTTGTAAGCATTGCCCATATCATCTTTACACCATGGCATGTCAGGGGTATACCTCCATTGTCCATCAACAATAAACCGATACTGATAAACACCTGACGGGAGCACTTTCATGATTGTAAAGTCTTTCCCTGACCTCTGCAAGTGCTTTCTAACCAACAAGGTAAAAGGGTTCTATATGAGATCACAATTCAACACGAGTAGCAGGAAAAATAAAATAAAACACATGAATTCCCATAACCTTGTCATCCAATTATCCCAAGATCCCTCCACAAAAACTTCCTTGCCACCAAAGCTCCATGTTATCATTGTCGGTATTCCTTGTTCACTGCAAATGTCTTCATATCCTGAAGTAGCTTGCATCCATGAATGGCTTGAGATGTGCATCTCATCAGGTCTCTGCAATGGAACAATTGGGACCTGTAGAAAAATAAAACCCTTAGTGTTTGGTTCATGGAATAGCTATTCCTTGCAATAAGAAAGAACACAATTAGAAATTTAGGAATAGAGGCAATATATATTCCTTGTATGTTTCTAATTAATTCATTCAACATGTACTAAGAGATATTCCCATAATAAAATTTCGGAATAGTTGT
Source organism: Malania oleifera (assembly GCF_029873635.1). NCBI lineage: Eukaryota > Viridiplantae > Streptophyta > Magnoliopsida > Santalales > Ximeniaceae > Malania > Malania oleifera. The sequence goes on along the minus strand of NC_080423.1, from coordinate 13,306,363 downwards.
TCCTTGTCTATTCCTTGTTATAGATGCCAAGGTCTTAAATTTCGATTTCGACTCAAATTTTGAAGCTCCAAAAATATAGAAATTTAGATTTCAATGTCAATTTCAATTTCAATTTGAAAAATAATGGAAACCAATAATAAAGCATGGAATTCTTTTATGAAACTTTAGAAATGATTAATAGACATAATAATATAAGTTTTAGGACTAATATATTATAAGTTAAATACATCTATGTTATGTATGAAGTGGAAAAGTTATAATATAATATGTGTATCAAACATATTTGTAAGATAATGTGCAGTAAACATATTCAGTTAATACAAATGAAAGTCATAAATCATTTAAATACTATTTATTATACAAATAATGATAATTTTGAGATGAATGGTTAAATAAAATGTTGTTGTAAGTTTATTTTTTCAAATAATTTCAAAAACCCTTCTAATAATCTTTTGTTTCAATAAAAAAAAATTAAATTAAGAGAGAAATTTCACTTCACTCCTAAATCTCTCATTTGAATTCCAAGGAAATTTCATTCTACAACAAAAATTTCAACAAGTTTCGCTAAGATTTCAAGTTTTTGATAAATTTCGGAAGATTCGTAGAAATTTCAACAGAAATTATGTAAGATGTAAATCAACTGCTATTTCGATTTCCAGGGTGATGGAAACCAGAAATTTTGATGGAAATTTCGACAATTTCATGGAAATTTAAGACCATGATAGATGCATAAAAAATTTCACTTTGTTATTTGCTTTATGGTAACATAATTTTTGTATAACTAATTGTAACTAACTTATTATAACTAATTTATTTTTAGGAATAGACATTTCACATGCTAAATCTAACCTAAGGCTTTTTTTGGAACTTGACAAATATAAAGGCAATGGAAGAAAATTTTAAAGGAACTACTTTTTCTTGTTAGGTAGTCAAGAAAAAGATGAGGCTAGGAAAAGGGCAAGAGTTTCCATATCGAACATGTATTAAACACATATCAGAGATGGAAACAACCCCAACATGGATGAATACGTGTCTGACATGTGTCTGAGATCATTTTTAAATTTTGTATTTTCTGAACATGACTGGACACCCCTAGATACATCCAGGATACGGTCGGGGGCACATTCTGGGGCAAAACACTGCATTTGGTCCATTTTATACAAAATTAAAAAATAAAACTGAGGCAGGAGAAGACAAGCAGGTCAAACACTCAAACGACTGGTCTGGAACCCTAGCTCTTGCAAGCCAACCATCCTCCCAGCCTCCACTTGTCAGAATATCTGCCTTTGAACCTCCCTGCAAGCCTCCAGTAGCAGGAAGTAGCCTTTGAAACTCCCTCCAGTCACTGGAATCAGCATTCCAAACTCCCTCAAGTCGCCAGAATCATCCTTCAGAACTCCCTCTAGTCACCAAAATTAGCCTTTGAAACTCCCTCCCATCGTCGGAATCTCAATCTTCGAAGGCTCAAAAGCCTTTTCTCCTCTGAAGGGTCCACCACTTGAACTTGAAGCCTCAAAGCTTCTTCTCCTTCTAAGGCTTGTAATGTGAGTCCCTCCCTCCTCCTTCCCTCCCTCTTCACCTTCTGCTTACCAGTTGTTAAAGGTTCTCTTTCTTCTCATTTGTCAATTGCTTGTTTGGTGTCACTGGTTTTTGAGACTTTGAGTGTTTGATCTGTGATAGTTAAATAACTTAAGTACAGAATGATGTTATTGTTTCAGAGTTTAAAAAATCAAAAGTTAAAAGGTGGCTGGGCTGCTAGTTTATTAGATAGGTACATGCAGGACAGCAGGAACATGGTTCTGCCCACTTGCTTATTTTTGTGATTTGTTTAAAAAAATGATGGATGATGTCATTGATCATAATTACATAATATGATATTAACAAATTAATGAACAAAGCTTCTATATTAAATACCACTGAACTTTATTTTTTAATAGAATCTTATTTGTTCATCATACTGAATAAACATTCAGTCTTAATCATATTTGAGATGGAGAGAATATAATGAAAAATATATTTCTATCTTATTTTCATTTCCTTTCCTCTTCTCTCACTAACACTAATCCAAATGGAACTCAAAGAACGAAAACTTTTCACAGATTGAACCAAGTATATTAAGCATAAACAAAACAATAAAGGAGATGAAAATTGAATTCTGCGGTCACTCTTAATAATCATGTCATGGCACAGCCAAACTTGGCACTGATGTATACATCAAAACCAAAATTTAGAATTCAATGCCATATTTATGCTCAGATTTAATCTCCATGACCAGGCCAAATTCTCTAATTTACCATGTCATTTATTGAAGAAACACATATAACAGTCAAATTACAACGATAGACACATATTGGCCTCTGCTTTCCAAAGAAACGACCTAGAATACAGCGTAAGATCAGTGGAACATGCATCACCGGCTTACTTCTCTTTGTACATACATCAAACAACTAGTCAGCATCCAGAAAAAACACATAAAGATTAAGACAAACTAATCAAGGATTCTCTAATTTTTAAAAAATAAAAAGAAAATCTAAACTAAGTGCTCCGCTATATTTTTATAGTATCATATGATGGATGACTCAAAAGCTCTTCCATCATATGTATGAGTGAGGAAAAAAAAATTCTTTCAACCCATTTTTTGCAGATCCAACTTGAAGATTGCTCGAAAACAAAAATAAATAAATAAATAAAATGGAGGACCATCACTCATTCCATATTAAACTCACTACTTTAAACTCTATCCCCAGAGCGAGAGAGAGAGAAGTCATTAAATCAAGGTGGCAGCAGACCTGAGGGGTGAACATCAAGGGAGAGTGGGCAGCTCTAGGGCTATGAGGAGGAGACTCAGACTGGCGCATCAACCCAGGAGAGCCGCCGTGCGCCGGATACCTAACGTGTGCTCCATCCCGTGAGGCCACGAGCTGCAGTCTATCGCCGCCGCCCTCCTCCTCCTCCTCCTCCTCCTCCTCCTCCTGATCTCCAGATGGGCTAATACTATCCCCATCTTCTCTGCCATTCACATTTCCCATCTACCCAAATTCAAAACCCACCAACGATCTCTATTAAAATTTCCCAATAATACCTCTCCACACCACACAATAACACTCAATAACAGAATAAAAATAAAAATAAAAATAAAACGGAAGCGGCAATACCCAGATGAGAGAAATAATTTTTACCATCAATTCAAGGCAATTGAGAACTGCTATACTCCAATAGTGTTTATTTTTTTTTACGTTTAATTTACTACACCATTTTTCTTCGTATCGTATTTGTACATCAGAAATGCACCGCTCTTTAAGGAGTATTGATGTAAATTGGTAATTGCTCTTCTGCTTCGGGTGTCCATGGTTATGTTACCCCAAATAAAAATTCTAAATCAAAATACAGATTTTGATTTGGTATTTTTGTGAGTCAAAATCGATCCCAACGATTGACTAATCAAATGATCCAATTAATTGATGGTACTATTATAATTTTTTTTTTTAATTATTTGCACATATTATTTTATAACTTAATGATAAGTTCATGAACATTAAAATCAAAACTGAACCAATAATTAAAAATGGTTAAAAAAAAAAGAACAAAAATCAAACCGAATAAATTGATTAACTAAATTTTTTAGTTCGATTCAAATCAAATTTTTTAATTAAATTGATTTTCAAATATTTTTGAACATCCTTAGTTTTGTCTTCCGATGAGCTTATAACCTCTTAAAAATGAAGCATAATGATGGATATGGGATTAAGGGGCATGACCATCACGTCATCATTTTACAAAGTCATATTTTTTCTCTTTTTTTTTCATTTTTTCTCGAATAAGTTGAACCAATGGGTCAAACTAATAGTCAAATTGGTGCTATCTGTGGATAGTCATTTTTCTACCTAGCCAAAAAAAAAAAAGAAAAAAAAATAGTTGAGCCAACTATATGAAAAATTAAGCTAAAAACATAAAGGAAAATGTTGCAACATAAGGCGATCGATCAGCCTCTTTTTGGCAATCGACCGGTCCTCTTTCCCTTTTTCAATTTGGTGCTACTTGTTAGTGGTCGGCTAACCTCTTTAGGTGGTCGACCAACCCAATGAAAATTTAAAATTTTGAATTGTTTTCATTTAATTGGCTAATAGACCCAGGCATGTCAAGTATCCTAAAAGTTGCCACATGTTAGGCAACAAATAGGCCAATTGGTAGTTGGCGGTTAGTAGTTGGTAATTTGAATTTGAATTTTTGAAATTTAAATTCAAAGTGGTGCTTCCCTCCATCCTATGAATGATTTATAAATAAACCCTTTAGGAGAGAGTTTGGGACACATCCATGTGGGGGTAAGGAGAGAAAAATTAAAGGATTTTGTGCATCTTTAGAGGGTTTAAAGTGGGGATTCGATTTTGAGTTTGAAGAGAGTTTCATCTTCTCTCATTCTTGTTTTAATTATTTTTTGGGGTATGTGCATTCATTTGTGTACCCATCACTCAATTAACACCATTTGTTGTAACATAAGGTTAGTATTCTAATCCTTTTATTTAAGTTGTTTTCAAGTTTTGATTAAGCATGTTTGTATATACATGATGCAAAAGTTTATTTCATATGTTGTTTTTTTGTTTTTTTTACATTTCTCTAAGTAGATCATGTCTTCTAGGACGTTAGAAAGTATTAATGTTTATAATTTGTGAAATAATTTTGATCAAAATAACAAAATTTGCAATATTCCAAAATTGACATTCAAACGATTGACTGCTCTGCAAGCGTGATTAACTGCCTCCTTTTGTATTCAAAAAAGTAGCCTTTAGGCTACAAGATAAGGTCGACCAGCCTCTGTTGTCCGTCAACCAACAAATCCAAAGGCTTTATTTTTTTGGTCATTTCTTTAAATTTTTCTTGGATGTTCATGTTATATTTGAGTCAAAACACTCTAAAGTGTGTTGATCGAGACTAAATGCTAATATTCTAAAGGTTTTCACGATTTTTCCATTGTCAAGGCTCAAGTGGCCTATTTTGGTTGTCAATAATTTGATAAGCTAAGAAAATTAACAAAAAAAAAACAAGTAAGATAAACCAAATCATTGATTCCCTTGCTTACTTTTTTTGTTTATAAACGATGTCACCACTTTATTTAGTTTTTGAAAAGATAAAACAAAACAAAATCATTTTAAAAAAAAGACATTTGGTCCAAGAATACTATTGTGATTAGAGAAGCACCCAATTTAAGAATAATTACTGCACTTACCTTTATGTGAATGAATGTATGTATGTCTCCCATTTTAAAGTTCAAATTTTAAGAAAATATTGTGTTGTTTATGGTGTGGCTCTTATACTTTAGATTTCATAAACTAAGAAGGAAGAAAAACTTAAAGGGGCAACACAGTAGGGACTCGTCGATGAGAGCCATGTGCTCATCGACGAGTAGATCTAGAAAGCAGAAAAATCTCTAAGTTCTGGAGATACCAAGAGCAGAAAATGGGCTCGTCAACGAGTGTCCTTCTCTGGATCATCAACAAATCCTTTGTACTCGTTGACGAGTGCCCTTGTGCTGCGACCAGTTTTTTGAATTTTGAATTTGAACGTTGTGGTGGTTGGGTAATTGGAGGGAAACCTCTGAGAGACTGTTATATATGTCATTCAGGGCGCGTATTGAGTGTGTGTGATCATTTTGAGAAGTGTATCATGTACTTTAAGATTTTCTTAGTGAAATTCTTGTTTCATTGCTTCCGTGGATGTAGGTTTTGTCGAACTGCGTAAATCTTGTTGTTGTTCTTGTTGTTTATCATTTTATGGTTGTGTTTCATTTGTTTGTTGCATTTTTATTCTATTGTGCATCCTAGTTATCCTATCCATATCACAACAAATTGGTATTAGAGCGATTGTTGTTATGGCATTGGGATCATCTTCTGTAAGATTTGACATCGTCAAAATTGATGGAACCAAGAACTTTGGTTTATGGCAGAGGAGAGTGAAGGACATTCTTGTGCAATAAGGAATGGGAAAGACATTACTTTGTGTTCAACTGGATGGAATGGATTAGGCAACATGGGGAGAATTGCAACCAAAGGCCGCTTCCACAATATGCTTGTGTTTGGCCAACGAAGTACTCTATCAGGCGATGAAGGAGGATTCTCTAGCGGCTATATGGCGAAAGTTAGAGAGCCGGTACATGTCTAAATCTCTCAATAATAAACTTTTTCTTAAGTAACATTTGTATTGGCTTAAGATGGTTGAAGGATCAAACTTATATCAAATGTTGACTTTTTGAGTTCGATCTCTATTTTGATGCTAACAAAACACAAGGATCTTATGTGTGCATCTAGTTTGACAGACATAATTTGTAGAAATATATGATAAAATAATAATAATAAAATAGGTACCCTATGTGGGGCCCACATAACCGGGTGGAGCCCACAAGTCTCGGACTCGAAGTTGGTGTGGCATATCAACTACGATCTTCATGTATCGAAGGTCTTCATGTAATCCATATGTACCTTTAAAAAGTTACAAACTGAAGTGTGTTTTGAGTGCATGTGCTTGTCTAAGGGTTGAATAATAGGATATAGGTCGACTAATTCCTTTCTACAACAGTGTCCTTGTATACACTTCATAAATCTTGCAACATAGGTGATCATTCCCATATCCAGCGCATGGAGGGCCCACAAACCACGTGGGTCCCACATGAGTCCTGAAGTTATGTGGGGCCACTAAATAGTGTAAGACATATTGGAGTTGTGTGGGGCCCACATGGATCTCGAAACTGTGCAGGGCCCACAAGATCTTGTGGGGCCCACAAGATCTTGTGGTGCCCACAAGAGTTTTTGACTCGAACTTACTTACTCTTTTATAATAAATAATAAAAATCTAATTAATGGTGACTCTTACTCTACTTATTCTACCGTTCACACTTTTTTCCCAAATAAAATGCACAATAAATATATATAATTAAAATAATAAAAAAAAAGGGAAGAAAAAAAAAAGAAAAAGAATGATGAGTGTCGGCAACCCAATTGCAAAACACATCACCCCACATCTCACTACATCCCACATCCCACATGTCATCCCATATTTCACCAATAATTTGAACATATTAAAATTAAAATTGTTGACTTTTTGAGTCCGATCCCTGATTTTGATAATGACAAACCACATGTTACTAATGTGTGTGCCTAAGTACTTGAACAAGTTAATCATTTAGATCACACACATGAAGTGAAGTGGAAGCCAAAAAGACCTTAAACGAGCACATACCGTCTGAAATATTCCATGATCTATGGAGCAAAGGAAGAAGAAGAAGAAGAAGAAGAAGATATTTATTTTAAATGTAAATGCATTTGGTATTTGTATTTTGGGTCTGTAATATTTGCATTTGCATACATGATATGAATAAGCTCGACAAGACTGTAGTTTGACCATAGGGAACCGAATGACCTTAGGGGTCGGCCGACGCCGAATTTTTGGGGTTAACTCTCAAAGGCCTTAGATTGACCGTAGAACCCATAATTATAAATGAAAAAGTTCCCTATTGACTTAGAATTATTTATCATGTGACTATGGACAATCTTATAAAGAGTATAGGACCGAAATGCTCAAATTGGCATGTTCAGTCGACCAAACTTTAATACACAGAACCATTCGGTCGACTGAATCTCCCTAGGGTCAACGGCTTGACCCCTTCGGTTGTGCAACCTTAAAATGAGTTACAACGTTTTGGTAGACAGAACTGACACGTGGGGAGATCCCAATGCCCTAGTCAACCGAACCTTTAGTAGAAAATTGACCTGGTCGACTAACACCCAAGTTTGGTCAACCGAACTCATGTCTCATCGACCGAACCTTGGAGGGTTCAGAATCGCCTTTGGATGGTCGACCGAACTTGTAGTTCAAAAATGCTCCAATCAACCGAACTTAGTGAGATGGTCAACTGAACCTCAAATTTGGTAGACCGAACCTCTTGGGGTTGGTTAATTTTTTACTACAGGTAAACGAGGTTAATTTTAATTAAACATCATTAATCTTTTTCTAAAATGACCTCCATGTCCCAACAGTCATATTTTTCCCCAAGTCTATATATACCCCTTCATTTGTCTTAATTAGCAAGAGATTAGCAAAAATCGTTAAGAAAATTTCTCTAAAATTTTTTATACTCAAACTCTTCTTTTTGCTCAAATACTTCCAATCTTTTCAAAGCATACTACTCATACTCTCTTACACTCCTTGTTTTTAAAATCATTTTGAAGAGAGCACTTGATTAATCTTTAGGCATTTATTTTCTTCATCCAAAGCTCATACTCTCACTTGTTCTTTGTTTGTGAAAATTTATTTTTGAGAGTTAGCTTCTTGGATCTCCCATATATTTTATTGATAAATATTATTGGAAGAAAATCTATATTTGTTACTGTGAAAGACTTGAGCACATATATTTTGTGTTGGGAAAGTCTTCTTGCATTTGTGCTTACCTTGATGTGCATTATTTTGCAAAATCATTAAAAAGCACAAACCCTAGCTTCCTTTGAACAAGTTTTTTGAAAATCTTTTGCGAAGAGATCTTTTGGGGTTAAATCTTTGAAATACTCACAGCATACATTTTACTCAAAGATTCTAATTTTGAGAAAAATCACAATTCTCATATTGAGCTTATTTTCATATCATACGTGAGTGTATTTTGAGCTGTAGTGTTGTACACATATGCTTGTATTAGAAGCATATTTTGTTGTACAAAATATTTTATTTGATTATTTGTTGTATTATAGGCGTGGGTTTGAAGAGGGAGACTAACCCTGTTGAATAATCTCAGATTAGCTTAGACCGGTTAGAAAGTTAGGTGCACCATTTTGGTAAGGTGTGTTTGTAGGTAAAGGTCAGCCCCGTAAATTGACATGGTTGTAAACGGTGTCGCTCCACCCTTTAAGTGAGCTATAGGGATAATCTTTGTGCTGGTGAGCCAAGGCAGGGACTTAGACACTTTGGCCGAACCCTGATATCTCATAATTTCTCAGCCCCTAAAACTCCACAACAAAATGGAGTTGTTGAAAGAAAGAATAGAACTCTTCAAGTAATGGCTAGAACAATGTTAAATGAAAATAAACTACCTAAGTATTTTTGGGCTGAAGCTGTTAATACCACTTGTTACGTAATAAATAGAGTTTCCATTAGATCAAGCCTAAATAAAACTTCTTATGAATTATGGAAAGGAAGAAGACCTAACATAGCTTACTTTCATGTTTTTGGATGTAAGTGTTTTGTACTTAATGACAAAAATGACTTAGGGAAATTTGATGCTAAGTCAGATGAAGGTATTTTCCTAGGATACGCTACAAATAGTAAGGCTTTTAGAATCTACAACAAAAGAACACTAACAACTATTGAATCAATTCATGTAACCTTCGATGAATCAAATCCCTTTGCAAAAGAAATCAAGAATGAAGAAAAAAATAATATTTTAAAAAAAGAAGAAGGTCTAGAAATCAAAGAAGAAAAAGAAGAGAATAATGAAGAAATTCCAAAAGATAATCATATAGAAAATCCTGAATTACCAAGGGAATGGAAATATGTAAGAAATCACCCTCAAGATCAAATCATAGGAGAACTTTTTAGAGGAGTAACTACTAGATCATCGTTAAAGAATTTATGCAATCACTATGCCTTCTTATCTCGAGAAAAACTAAAGAATATAGAAGAAGCCTTAAGTGATGATTCATGGATAATTGCCATGCAAGAAGAGTTGAATCAATTTGAAGGAAGCATAGTATGGACATTAGTCTCCTAATCGGAAAATCATTCAATTATAGGAACTAAATGGGTATTTAGAAACAAAAAGGATGAAAATGGAATAGTAGTTAGAAATAAAGCTAGACTTGTAGTTAAAGGATATAACCAAGAAGAAGGGATAGACTATGATGAAATATTTGCTCCCGTAGCTAGAATGGAAGCAATAAGAATGCTCTTAACTTATTCATCTCATAAAGAATTTAAATTATATCAAATGGATGTAAAGAATGCATTTCTAAATGGTTATATTAATGAAGAAGTATATGTAGAACAACCTCCTGGATTTGAGGACATAAAACATCTAGATCTTGTGTTTAGATTAACTAAAGCATTATACGGATTAAAACAAGCTCCTAGAGCTTGGTATGAAAGATTAAACAGATTCTTACTAGATAATAGCTTCTCAAGAGGAAAGGTAGATAACACTTTATTCATTAAAACCAAAAACAAAGACATGCTTATAATTCAAATTTATGTTAATGATATCATATTTGGTGCTATGAAAGATGAATTATGTAACGAATTTGCAAAGTGTATGCAAAATGAGTTTGAAATGAGTATGATGGGAGAATTAAATTACTTCCTAGGTTTACAAATTAAGCAAGCTAAAAATGGAACATTCATTAATCAATCAAAATACATAAGAGATATGCTTAAAAAGTTTGATATGGAAGGAAGTAAACTCATAGGAACTCCCATGAGTACTTCAATTAGCCTTGATAAAGATGAAAATGGAAAACCAGTTGATATGAAAAATTATCGCGGTATGATAGGAAGCTTATTATACTTAACAGCTAGTAGGCCCGATATAATGTTTAGTGTATGCATATGTGTATGATTTCAATCAACACCTAAAGAATCTCATCAAGTAGCTATGAAAAAAAACCTAAGATACTTGTTAGGAACAATTGATCTAAGACTTTGGTACCCAAAGGACACCGGATTCGAAATGATTAGTTACTCGGATGCCGATTATGCAGGATGTAAAATTGATAGAAAACGCACAAATGGTACATGTCACTTTCTAGGACGATCATTAGTATCTTGGTTTTCTAAAAAACAAAACTACGTAGCCTTATCAACCGCTGAAGCTGAATATGTAGTAGCCAGGAGTTGTTGTGTGCAAACTTTGCATATGAAACAATAATTAAAAGACTTTAATCTAGAATATACAACTATTCCAATCAAATGTGATAACACAAGTGCAATAAATATATCTAAAAATCCTATATCACACTCAAGAACTAAACACGTTGACATAAGACATCACTTTCTAAGAGATCATGTTCAAAAAGAAGACATCCTACTTGAATTTATAAACACAAATTACCAATGGGCGGATATCTTTACAAAACCTCTCTCCGAAGAAAGATTCATATCTATTAAAAGAGAACTGAGATTGTTACATAGTAGGAAAGTAATTTAGAAAAGTTTTAGGATAAGCATAGAAAGAATTTTTACAAATTTACATACTTCAGACGACTGAGCTTGGAAGCTTAGACAACTGAACATTGTAGCCTGAAGGCTCAGACAACTGAGCCATCACACCTCATTTGACTGAGGTGCTACTCCCTGTTCAGATTCCTATTATGTAAATCTTCGGATGACTAAGCAAAATCTTTAGTCTACTCAAGTCGCGGGTCTATATATTTAACACGTAAAAACCCTAACTTCAGACTTTTGAATACTGCTCCATCTCTCATTCGAGGTACCCACTCTCTGTTTCCTTCAATCCACACCAAATATCTCTTGAATCCAAGCCTCCCAACACAATTATACTTCCTTACCTATAGATTCTAAAGTTTCACAGCTGGTGTTTGTTTGCTCTCTGACCTTCAATATGCCTCGCACTAAGACGACAAAAAACCGAGGAACTTCTACTGGCAGAGACGATAACAACTGTTAGCTTTACCGTTAACCCAAGAGGGGGTTGAATTGGTATTTTCAAATTTGATGCCCTAGGTAAATCCCCTAACAAGAGTTTTACACAACCTTATGGTCAATCTAATGCAGATAAATTAAATTAATTTAAATATGCAGTAGAAATTAAATTACACAATAAAATTAACCAAGCATGCACCAGAAAGCAGTAAATAGGAGATGACACCTAGAAATGTTATCTAGGTTTGGCAAACTGTCTATGTCCTCGCATTGGCTAACAAGCACAAGGATTACCGCTATAAGACTCACTTAACAGGTGCAGCGGCACCTAAACAATCAGGTCAATTAGCACAGAACTGACCTCAACCTTTATAGATAATCCTTACCAAACTGGATTACCGCCCCCTCAAGCCATTCCTGGAATACAACAGTATTTTATGACAAGGTACAGTGATTATGCTTATCAGTAAAGCAGATGGGTACCAAACATAATCAATCACAAGCACATCAACAATATAGAATATGTAAGATCAGTGATGTGAATAGTTGTGTAAACAACACTCAACAAGATATTATCACCAGAATGTTCAAGAGTGTTCTAAACAAGCTATATCCTTGAAATAAGTTATATTAAATCTCAATAAAAAATCAAGGTTTCAAAGATGCAAATCAAATACTCAAACTAACTCAAAGGATTTACTTCAATGAAATATGCACAAGAGTATTTTGAAAATATTTTAGCTTGTAGGAAATATTTTTGCACAACACAAACAAAACTATATGAAACTTGCAATAACAATGCAAATATCCTAAAGCTTGTTAGTTTCTCCCAACACAGGATTTATAATAGTGAAATCTGTGGGATAAACTTAACTAAAACTCCCCAAGAATAACTCAAACAATCAAACAAGAATAGTGGGAGTATTAGTAATATCTAGTAATCACAAGTACACTCAATAAGCTCTCATAATATCAGGATGTATTAAGGAAACAAATTATGAGAGTGTTAGGGCAATATGAGCTTTTGGAAGTAGAGAGGATTTTTCACTTAATAATTTTTCTGATCACCCCTAATCCACACAAATGAACTCATCTTTATAGACCAAGGTAAAAATATAACCTGTAAGAACCCGAATCGTGATATTTGGATTAATTATATAAAAGAAGGGTAAATTGGTAAATTGTGTAGAGTTCATCGACGAGGCTAGGGTTCATCGACGAAGTCCCTTCTATTCTCGTCAACGAAATTTAGAGGCTCGTCGATGAGGAGAAACAGAGAGATTTCAGGAAACTAGGAGTCTCAGGCTCGTCGACGAGGTCACCGTTTCGTCAATGAGGCGTCTTTAGTGGCTTGTCGACGAGGGCGCCATTTTTTCGACCAGGGCGATTGAGTCAAGGGCTATAAATATCACTTTCCTTTGCTTAATCACTAAGTTATCTCAAGAATATCCTCTCCCTCTCTCTCTATAACTTGAAGAACTCTCTCTAGGTTTCTTCGTCGTTCGTCACCTGATTCGTAAATCTGACGTTACCGCATAGATCAGGGGACAATTATCTAGGTTTTTAGCGGATCAGAATCTTGTTTTGAGAAGTTTTGGGTTTCGAGCTAAAATTGAGGTGAGGCTCGGTTTTCTTTTCTAATTTGAAATATGTGTAGTAGTATGAGTTGTAAGCATGTATTGTACTGTGATTTATAGGTTTTGGAGTCTTGGTTCGTAGTTTTGGGGACCGTAGAGTTCATAGTTGGATTTCGAGTTAAGGTAAGGGGATTTTGTTTATATCAGTTTATTTTCAAAATCGAGATTGGTAAGCTTGTAGGCTACTATCATATGTATGTTTTGATTGCTTATTTGGGAAAATCTATCGGGTAAAATACGGGATTTTCAGGTTATAGTTTTTAGGAAAATTTGGGGATTTCGGGTATCATCTCTGCTTTGTTTGGAAAACTGTTTGTTTTGTTTAAACTGTATTATTGAGATGCCTGTTATCCATATTTGTATAAAATTGTATGTTTGAATTGGAAAACGATATGATTTGTCGTAAACCAAATAAGTGTGGAATGTATGGTTGTATGTAATTGTTCCAAGTATTTTATAAAACAGCTAGTGGCGGCTAATTACCGTACACTGATATGTACAGGAGTGTGAGCTCCAAAATGATTCCAAGTTTTATGAAATCAGCTAGTAGCGGCTAAATATTGTATGCTGAAACAGCTATGTGGCGGCTAATTACCGTACGTTGTGCAATGTATAGGTGTCAAAACCGTGGGTGAGAGTGTCCGGCTCTATATCCTAGGGTGTGAAATATCGCCTATGTGTTCCAGCTATTCACCGAGTATAGGATGTAGGAAATGGGTAGTGTAGGTCGAGGATTGTGTTGTTGCTAGATGGGGACTTATTGGCGGTGTTCTGTGTTCTTCTTGGAATGACAATTTCAGAAAATCACGCAAATCGTTGATGGATTCGTGTCAGTGTGACGGGACAGGCCTTGACCCATGGGATTGGTAGTTAACATCATTAGGTGATTGATTGTGTTAACTGTGTACGATATAGGAATTCTAACTGATTCCTATTCTATTTTCAGAATGGAGCAAAAGGATAATAACTTGGAAAGTGGTTCCGAGGGAACTACGAGTGATAAGACTCCTTTTGTGCCTCGTGGGTTGACGAGGTAGGTTATGCGAGAGATCGGGTGAAGCATTAGGAGACGCGAGAGCTCTCCTATTAATGCGGGGTGTACCATCGAGAGGTTCACACGCATGCACCCTTCGACTTTTATAAGAGGACCCGATCCAATTATAGCGGAGGACTGGGTCGAGAAGACCGAGAGGATTATGAAAGTCCTCTATTGCACAGATAGGCAGAGAGTCCTTTACGCTACTTTCCAACTGTCTGGAGAGGTTGGGCGTTGGTGGACTGCGGTGAGTCTGCTTGAGAAGCAAAGAACTGGTCCATCGGGTATGACGTGGGACCACTTCAAGGAGGTATTCTTTGAAAGATACTTTTTGATTTCCACTTGCGATGCAAAGACCGATGAGTTTTCGAGCCTGATGCAGGGTACCCTAACGGTGTAGAGATATGCTGCCAGATTCATCAAATTGTCTTGATTTACGTCGTACTTGGTCCTGAACGAGTACGAGAAGGCTTGGAGGTTTGAGAGAGGTCTGAGAAAAGACATCCTCCGTCTTGTGGGGATGCTGCAGATCCGTGAGTTCTCTATTTTGGTGAATAAAGCCACCATAGTTGAGACCGACCTTCGGGGAGATGAGGTATTGCAGGATCAGAGGAAGAGGTCGGTATCTTCTGGGTCTCAGAGTGGTCCTCGGTAGGGACAGTGGAAGAAGAAGAAAAACTACAGCTCAGGTTATCAGCAGAACACCGAGCGACAAAGTTATCAGGGGGATCCATCCTCCGCACCATGCATCAAGTGTCGTAAATGGCACAATGGCGAATGTCAGCCATTCTGGGGTAACTACTACAACTGTGACAAACCGAGCCACCTCTCTTGGAGTTGTCAGGCACCGAGGAGAGATACACCTGCACAAAAACAGAACCGTGGGAGTAATCAAATGCCACGGGGGAACTACCAGGCAACCACAGCTTCGGCGAGAGTGTATTCACTTACTCCAGCAAATGCGGAACACGCTGAGAACGTGGTGACAGGTACCATGTTATTGTATTCGAATAGAGCTATTGTTTTATTTGATTTGGGAGCAACTTATTCGTTTATATCTGCTAGTTTTGTGAAGTTGTGTGGGGTTGAAACCCGAGCTATGGATGAGAGGTTGTCTATGGCTACGCCGACTGGGAGTGTAATGATCTATTGGAAGATGTTAGGAAACCAGCCAGTTGTAATTCAGGAGAGACTGCTACCAGCGAATCTTGTAGTATACGACATATCTGGTTTTGATGTCATACTAGGGATGGATTGACTATTCTCTAGTTTTGCAATGATTGATTGTCATAGGAATGTAGTAGTATTTAGACCTCCTGGGGAGTAGGAGTACGAGTTCGTAGGATTGTGTGTGCGTTTGACGCCACATGTTCTATTAGCATTAAAGGTGAGGAGGCTACTCTTGGACGGATGTCAGGGGTACCTAACTTGCGTGAAGGAACCACCGTGGAAAGAGTTGAGGCTCAAAGATATTCGAGTGGTCAATGAATTTCTGGATGTGTTTCCTGAAGATTTACCCGATTTACCTTTGGATCATAAGGTGGAGTTGGCGATAGAGTTGCTGCCTGACAAGGCACTGATCTCTAAACCTCTGTACCGGATGGCTTCAGCAGAACTTCGAGAGTTAAAGGAGCAGTTGCAGGAACTACTGGATTAGGGTTTTATTCGACCGAGTGTTTCATCCTGGAGAGCTCTAGTTTTGTTTGTGAGGAAGAAGGACAGGTCGATGCGTATGTGCATTGATTACCATGAGATCAGCAAGGTAACTATGAAGAAGCGTTACCCGTTGCCTCGTATTGATGATCTCTTTGACCAGTTGTAGGGAACGCAGGTCTTTTCAAAGATCGATTTACTGTCAGGGTATCATCAGGTAAGGGTTAGATCTAAGGATATAGAAAAGAATGCTTTCCGAACTAGATATGACCACTATAAGTTCTTGGTTATGCCGTTTGATTTGACCAATGCTCCGGTAGTATTCATGGATCTTATGAATAGGGTTTTCCCTGAGTACCTAGACCAGTTCGTAGTGGTGTTTATTGATGACATTTTGGTATACTCGAGGAGTCCGGAAGAGCATGAAAACCATTTGAGGTTGGTACTACATATTCTATGAGAGAGGAAGCTGTATGCCAAGCTGAAGAAGTGTGAGTTTTGGTTGAATCAGGTCTCGTTCTTAGGCCATGTGGTGTCTAAGGGCGGTATCTCAGTTGATCTTAGCAAGATTGAAGTTGTGGTTGACTGGACGAGACCGAAGAGAGTGTAAGAGGTTCAAAGTTTTCTAGGATTGGTGGGTTACTATCATCGGTTTGTAGAGGGTTTCTCTAAATTGTCTAGACCTCTAATACGATTGACCAGGAAGGGGGTGAAGTATGACTGGACCAGCAATTGCAAGCAGTGTTTTCAGGAGTTGAAGCACCGGTTGGTTATTGCTCCAGTATTGACCATTCCTCCGAGGGATGGCGGTTTGTGATTTATAGCGACGCATCCCTGAAGGATTTGGGATGTGTGCTAATGCAACAGGGTAAGGTAGTAGCTTATGCTTCTCGGCAACTTAAGGAGTATGAGAAGAATTACCCTATGCATGATCTAGAGTTAGCTATTGTTGTTTATGCCCTAAAGATCTGGCGACACTACCTGTACAGTGGTCAGTGTGAGATTTTCAATGACCACAAAAGCCTCAAGTACTTTTTCACCTGGAAGGAGCTGAATATGAGGTAGAGGTGGTGGGTAGAGTTGATCAAGGACTATGATTGCACGATCAATTATCACCAGGGGAAGACTAATGTGGTAGCAGATGCGTTGAGTCGGAAGTCAAAGCATGCAGTAGTATCTGCAGTTATAGCTTAGCATCATGTCAGATGAGATTTGGAAAGCCTTGGCGTGGAGTTAGTGTTTAGTGATCATCAGGCTTTCATTGCTAGCTTGGTGATCCAACCGACTTTGTTTGAGCGTATTAAAGCCGCGCAAGCTAATGATGCGGAGTTAGCTGAGATTGTGGAGAAAGTGCAGCAGGGGTTGGCTGTGGATTTTAACATCTCTGATGGAGGTGTGTCGAGGTTTGGGACTAGGTTGTGTGGTCCAAACGATGACGAGATCAGAAGGCTATTCTGGAGGAAGCGCATTGTTCTTTGTATACGGTACATCCAGGTAGTACAAAGATGTATTGGGATTTGCGCGAGTCCTTCTGGTGGATTGGTATGAAGAGGGAGATTGGCCGGTTCATGGAGCAGTGTTTGATGTGTCAGCGGGTGAAGGCTGAGCATCAGAGGCTGGCAGGCCGTTGCGGCTTTTCCTATTCTAGTGTGGAAATGAGAGCACGACTTTGTTACCAGATTGCCGCCAGCGCTTCACAGGCAAAATGCTATCTGGATAATCGTGAACAGGTTAACGAAATTTGCTCACTTTGTACCAATGAAGGTTAGCTACCCTTTGAGTAGGCTAGCAGACTTATATGTGCATGAAATAGTCATAATGCACAGAGTACCTGTGTCTATCGTTTCAGATCGGGATCCAAGGTTTACTTCTTAATTCTAGAAGAGCTTGTAGGAAGCACTGGAGACGAAAATTACTTTCAGTACAGTGTTCCACCCCCAAACTGATGGACAGTCGGAGAGGATGATACAAATCTTGGAGGATATGTTACGGGCTTGTGTATTAGAATTCGGTGGTAGTTGGATCCAGTTTGTGCCACTAGTGGAGTTTGCCTATAACAATAGCTTCCAGGCTAGTATTGGGATGGCACCATTCGAGGCTTTGTATGGTCAGAGGTGTCGATCTCCTCTGTTTTAGGATAAGGTTGGTGAACGTCAGGTGTTAGGACCTAAACTTGTACAACAGGCATCTGAGAAGGTGGGTTTGAAACGGGATAGGATTAAATCGGCATAGAGTCAGTAGAAGAGTTATGCGAATGTTCATCGCCGAGTGTTAGAGTTCAAAGTGGGGGGTAAGATATTTTTGAGAGTCGCTCTGATGAAAGGAGTGATGAGATTCGGGAAGAAGGGCAAGCTGAGCCCGAGGTATATCGGATCATTCGAGATTCTAGAACGAGTGGGTCCGGTGGCTTACTGGATTGCACTACCCCCTGCGCTCTCGAGGATCCATAATGTATTTCACGTATCCATGTTAAGGAGGTACGTGTCAGATCCGTCGCATGTTATTAGTTACGAGTCTTTGGTGATTAGGGATACTTTGGCGTATGAGGAGGTACCTGTTCAGATTCTGGATTGGAAGGTTCAGAAGTTGCGTACCAAGGAAATATCGTTAGTAAAGGTATTGTGGCGGAATCACACGGTTGAGGAAGCTTCTTGGGAGTTAGAAACGGAAATACGCCGAAAGAATCCACAGTTGTTTTAAGTAGTAGTTAGATAGCAAGGTCGGTATGGGTATGTATGTATGTATGTATGTATGTATGTATGTAGTACTCTGTTATCATTGTAGAATTGGGTGGTTAGTCTTTGGGAGAGTCTTGTATTATTGTGAGCTCCCGAGACCATATATGTATGTAACCACGGTATTTCTTCGTCATAAGTGAGGGAATGTATGTATGTATATATGTATGTAGTGTAATAGGGTTGTGTATAAATGGTTGTTGGTTCTTCTTAGAGTATGTATGTATTCGGTAGCATAATTGGGTTTGTATTGAGAGATTGCAAATTGCGAGGACAAAATTTTTGTAAGGAGGGGAGGTTGTAAGAACTCGAACCGTGATATATGGATTAATTATATAAAAGAAAGGTAAATTGGTAAATTGTGCAGAGTTCGTCGACGAGGCTAGGGTTCGTCGACGAACTCCCTTCTATTCATGTCGACGAAATTCAGAGGCTCGTCGACGAGGAGAAGCTGAGAGATTTCAGGAAACCGGGAATCTCAGGCTCGTCGATGAGGCGTCTTTAGTGGCTCGTCAACGAGGGCACCATTTTGTCAATGAGGGCGGCCAAGTCAAGGGCTATGAATATCACTTTCCTTTGCTTAATCACTAAGTTATCTTAAGAATATCCTCTCCCTCTCTCTTTAAAACTTGAAGAACTCTCTCTCTTTAGGTTTCTTCATTGTTCATCACCTGATTCGTAAATCCAACGTTACCGTGTAGATCAGGGGAGGATTCTCTACGTTTTTAGCGGATCAGAATCTCGTTTCGACTAGTTTTGAGTTTCGGGCTAAAATCGAGGTAAGGCTTGATTTTCTTTTCTGATTCAAAATATGTGTAGTTGTATGAGTTGTAAGCATGTATTGTATTGTGGTTTATAGGTTTTGGAGTCTCGGTTCGTAGTTTTGGGGACTGTAGATAACGTAGTTGGATTTCGAGTTAAGGTAAGGGAATTCTGTTTATATCAGTTTATTTTCGAAATCGAGATTGGTAAGCTTGTAGGCTACAATCGTATATATGTTTTGATTGCTTATTTTGGAAAATCTATTGGGTAAAATACGGGATTTTTGGGTTACAGTTTTCGAAAAAATTTGGGGATTTCGGGTATCATCTCTGCTTTGTTTGGAAAATCGTTTGTTTTGTTTAAACGTATTATTGATATGATTGTTATCCATATTTGTATAAAACTGTATGCTTGAATTGGAAAACAATATGATTTGCCGTAAACCAAATAAGTGTGGAATGTATGGTTGTATGTAATTGTTCCAGGTATTTTGTAAAACAGCTAGTGGCGGCTAATTACCGTACGTTGATATGTATAGGAGTGTGAATGGGGGCTAAATACCACACGCTGAAGGAGCTATATGGCGGCTAATTACCGTATGCTGCGCCATGTACCGGTGTCAAAACCGTAGGCAAGAGTGTCCGACTCTATATCCGAGGGTGTGAAATATCACCTGTGTGTTCCAACTAGTCACCGATGGGTGTGCGCTACACTGTAGTGGAAATGGTATCGCTGTGGGGCTTCGATTTCCATAAGGTATTGGGTGCTCGTATTGGAAACGTAATCACAGTGAAGCTTCGGGTTTCATAGAGAAGTTGCGTATTAGTGTGACGATACTGACCGTATGTTTGGGTATTATATGTATTGGAATGGATTTGTGAAAATACTAGAACTGTATGGAACTATATGGAAATGTTTTCGATCTGTATCATATTTCATGGTGTTATGTTTTACGTAAAATAACACTACTATGCCACACACTGATATAACTCGTTTTCTTCCTTACAAAGAGGTGTCCCACCCCGAATGTACATACAAATGTTTTCAGGTCCTTCAGGTAGCCGTAATTAGAATCGTAGCATTTGGAAGCGGGGGTGTCATTAGCTGCTGTTAGTGCCTATTTAGGTACGAGTTTTTGTAACTGGGTTGTTGTGATGGTTTTTGTAGACACTCGGGGTATGTTTTGTAATTTGGGAATGTATATCCTAGCTTTGTATAGACTTTGGTATGACACTGTACATGTATAGAAAGATCGTATTCCGCTGTGTATTTGAAGAGTATGGATGTGTATGTTTATGTTTTAAGGACATCCGTGTACCCCACGGGGTCGGACCCTCATTTGGTATTGTATCATGTATGTTTTAATTGATACAGAGACAAGTTAGGTTACTATATTCACACCTGGGACCCATTTTTGGGTTCGGGGCGTGACATAACCGTTTAGGACCTATAGGGTATTATTAGAAAAGGTTTAAAATGTTTTAGAAAAATTAACCCAACTTTAGGCTTTTTAACCTTGGTAAAAATTTAAGTAACTTGAGAAGATTTGGGTGGTTGAACTTAAGTTCGGTTGCTCAAACAGACTCAGCTAAAAAATCATTTTAAACGGTTTGGGTGCCCGAGTTTGGATTTGGTTGGTTGAACAAAAGTTAGAAACATTAGTGCGCGGTTTGGGTGCCCAAAAATATGTTCGATTAACCAAACAGACTAATTCGGTCGCCCGAGGCCTGATTTGAACTAAGAAGTTAGGCAGCCCAAGTTGGTGAGAAGTATTTTTCTAAGGGTTCAGTCACCCGAGGGAGATACGTTCATTCTTGGTTCAGTAGCCCGAACCCAAGTCACATTACTGACTTTCCAGTAGTTTGGGCGCCCAAGGAGTTTCCTTGGGATTCGGTCGCCCGACCTCACTTATTTTATGCTTATTATGTTCAATTCAATTCCTTTTTACACACCTGATTATGAATGATATTTGTGCATGCGTGTTGGGTCCTAAGGTCTTACTATGGTTTTACTGAGCTTATAGTATATCCTATATGCATGACATGTAGGTAATTATTATAGACCTTATATCCTACTTACTATTATAGACCCATATTACATAAAATGAATTACAACATGAAACTAATCTTCAGGATCTTCATGCTTTCATGTGTCATTACTTGATCTGCTAAAATTAACCAACACACACACTTGAAAGCCATCGAATAGCTGAGCATTTGTCATTATCAAAACCGAGTGTGACCTATAAGGTCAACAACAACATTGAGAGATGACTAGTCACACCTCTATCCAAGCTTCGTTATCGTTCTACTCTCGGTTCTATGGATCCTATTCTTGGTAAGGTGATCGACACCACCTTATTTGATACAGAATTTCCTAAAATACTGCCCATGTTTAGGAATATAGGTTGGAAGAACTTTGTGTTTTACCAAGCCAAAGGCGTGTTCCCAAATCTTATCAAAATCTTTTATGCCACCATGATTCATGGAGATGGTGTTTTAACTACAAAGGTTAGAGGCAAGAAAATTGTTTTAACTCCTCAAATTTTAGCTCCCATTCTGCATATCACTCTAAGAGAATTCGAATGTCCTGCTTTTGCTCATTCCTAGATTTTAGAGCAAGACTTCACACTTGAAGCATTTTTGCCTCTGATTATGGAAAATGAACCCGTCTATTTTGGACATCCACCGTTGTACAAACAATTGAATCTCCATACCCAAATCCTCCACAAAATCATTTCATATAACATTTTACCCAAGATTGGATCTTTCGATCATCTTTCCTATGTTGAATGCTTTATTTTATGGTGTTTACTTAAAGGAAAGAAACTTGATATGTCTAGTCTTATTTTGAAGTGGATGCGGGCAAAGTTAGAAGCATCTAGAGTGACTCTTCCATTTAGAGGTGCTTTGAACCTCATTTTTGATCATCTTGATGTTGCTACACCTTCCAAGTTGTTCATAAAACGTACTTGTTATGACCTCTTCAACTCCACAAGCCTTAAGCAATTGTACCTCCTCCTTCTCCTCCTCCAGCTCAAGACCAAGGACCTTCTGTAGAAACTCCCTCTTGGTTTATGCCCTTTTATCGTGAATTCTCTTCCTTCAACAGGGATATGAGGTTCGACCTTCAGACCCTTCAGGAGAATTTTTCCTCACTTGATCAACACCTCACTCATATTGAGAAATATCATACTAGCTCATCCCAAGGTGATGATCCTATGGACACGAGTTCGGCCCCTTGAAGTGATGATGAAGATACTAAGGAAGGAAGTGATGAAGGTGAAGAAGTGGAAAGTGAAGAAGAGGAAGGTGAAGAAGAGGAAGGTGATGAAGATGTTGACAAGGATGATGCTGATGACGTTGATAACTGAATTTTAGTCTTTTGCTGTATTAAGTACTCTATAAGTAAACACTTGGTTTTTATGTTGCCTTGCTTTTATTTGCTTGAATTTCCTATGCTTGTATAACTTGACTATGCTCTTATAATGACTTTTTGCCTTATGCCCCTCAATTCATTTTAAATGATGTCAAAGAGGGAAAGAAGATTTTGAGCAAATATGAGTATGGATTTTGAGCAAATATGAGTATGAATTTTGAGCAAATATGGATTGTGATATGAGTATGAATTTTGAGCAAATATGAATGTTAAAGCACAATGAGCAAATATGTTAAAGCAATTAAAGCACACTACATAATGACATATGCTATAATGAAATATACTTGATTTTGTGTGTTCATATGCTTGATTGTGATTTTTTTTTTGAACTTATTCATATTTGATATCATCATTTTTCAAAATTGTTAAAAGGCAAGCTTATTGTAAGGGGGAGCCTTTTCAAAGGATCTCTAATTTTTTGTCCTTATTTGTCATCATCAAAAAGGGGGAGATTGTTGGTTTAACTTGGCTTTCAAATCTCGTTTTGATGATAACAAATGAAGGTTGATTTAACATGTGTTGTTAAAGTGATGATGTTTCAGGAATGCTTAAAGATGAAATTCAAAAGAAAGAATAACAATAAAAGTTCAAGATCACTAAGGACTAAAAAGTCACATTCATATTTAAAGTGATCCAAAGGAAGCTCAAGAAACACCAAAATGAGTAAAGTATGTAAAGCTGACTCAAGCTCAAGTCAAAAGGGGATTTAAAACAAAATACAATGAAAGACTTGAAGATTAGAATGTTTACGACTTTAAGACAAATGATGTAAGTACTTCATATTGAAATATCACATGGAAATATTTTGAAGCTCTTTAGGGGTTATTGTGACCTTAGAAACTTTATTTTAAAAACCTTGCAAAAAGTTTTATGAGTAATCAAAGCAAGAAAGCAAAGAGTTTTTGAAAACTAAACTGAAAAACCAAATTTTTTAACTGCTTAGACGACTGAAGTTTAATCTCAGAAGACTGAAGAATTTCCTCAGACGATTGAAGATTAAGTTCAGTCTACTGAAGAATTTCCTGATGAATTCTTGAAGAGGCAGTATAGTCTCAGACAACTGAACTGTGTCACCCCAATCAACTGACCTTGTTTTCAGTTATATTTTTAGTATTTTAAAGAACTTTAGAAGACTGAACCTAATGCTTCAGTCAACTGATCACTGTTAATGGCTATAATTTTTAAATATTTTAAATTTCAAATTTAAGTTTCTTGTGCCCCAAATTTCATTAAAACTTGGGAAATACTCCTAGTAATCTTGGGCAACACGAAAATACCTTTTTGAGCCGATAAATACATGTTTTATCAAATCAAACCATACCAAGTAATTAAAAAATCTACTCAAAAGCTGAAAGCTCTCTTACTCTCTCAAAGATCTCACTTGGTCACTCTTGAAAATTTGAATTGCTGAAGAATTCTGAAGTACTGAATCATCCTTCTAGGAGTTATAAACTTTTGAATCGCTGATTCTCATCTAGAGAATAAATTTGGTGGAATCACTCTAAAGCTTCAATTCTATTTCCTTTGATATTTTATATTGAAGTATATAGTGCTTTCAATTGTACTAATCTGCTCTTTTGATACTGTCATTGTACACCAGATTGTCTATTATTTTTCTTGTAGTTATTAACGATTCAAGGATTACTTGGATCATTGGACCAAGCGTGGGGCATTGCTTGGAGAGGAGGCTCTACCCTTAAGGAGGGATTTGTAAAGATTTGCTTTGCTCGAAAAGGAGTGCTATAGTGGAAACCTTAGGTGGTATTGGCCTAAGGCGAGGACGTAGTCTAGGGATAAGTTGAACCTCCTAAAAATCTCGGTCTCACTCTTACCCTTTTCTTTACTTTCAGCACACACATATATATATATATATATATATATATATATATATATATTGTGTGGTGTGTATGCAGATTACAGGTTGCTGAAAATCAAAAACCAAGATTAAGAAGACTCTTAACTTAAGAAAGTATGTTTGATTAAACTTTTGCGGAAACCCAAAAGGGAGTACGTTATTTAATCTTTTGTGGAAATGTTAGTTGAGAGAGGACAAGCAAATTTCATTCATTATAGGGCTTGAAACAAAAACATATTCACAAGGCTACAAACGAACTCTACCTTGAGTTTTTGCTAAAGCTAAAAAGTGCTACATCTTATATCTTGATTGAGTATATTGTGTTTGATTGGATTGTTTGGTTATTGTTTACTTGTGTTGAGATTAAGTGTGATTATGGATTAATTAAACAAACTAAGTTTTTTGTTGATTGTTGCTAAAGGTTAAAGAATTCTTAAAAAGAATTAAAATAAAATTTTAATAACCTAATTCACCCCCCTCTTGAGACTACACCTTGACTTTCACCCAACATGTCATACATACATACATACATATATATATTTATATATATATATATATATATATATATATATCACATCTCAACTCAGTATTTTTGTTTTACTCATGCCACACCATTTAAGTAATACGCATAATTATATCATTTGAAATAACAAAAGCCAACCCATGTTCATCATCCGTTTTACTGAAGATACACATCAAATTATCCCCACAATTTCCAAAAAACTCATTACTATAATCATTCCTTTTTCACAAATAATAACTATAACCCTAGGCTCAAAAACCACAATTCAAACGGTTGGCTTTTCTTTCAAAACTCACCTGATAATCACATACATTTATAAACACATATATTTTCCATTTAAACCATTAAATTCATTAAAACTACTAGCTTATTCTATTCCCCTTACCTAATTTCCTGAACTACACCTGCAAGGATCCCGAAATTATACCCGCGGCGCACACCCGAACCTTGAATTCATATAATTTATCAATTCCACCCCAAATAAAATACTATTTTAATATTTCTTAAACTCATAAACTTCAAATAAATAATTGAATTACCAAAAACCACAAATTTGCTCAATTTCCTAAATCTTACCCTAACCTTGGATTGGTGCCTAGGACCCCCAAATTGAAAATTTGCTGTGGCTAAAATGACGACGATCAAGACTAAGACCCAGTGGTGTTGCCCAATCATTGATTTAGTTGAAGATTTAAGGAGAAATTGAGGAAAGAGAGGGAGTATACCTTACCCCAAGAGTGGTGCCTACAATGTTCGTACAAAAAATCCACTCCAGTAGGAATGTCGATGGCAGAGATAGGATCCTAGTGGTATTTTCAATTTTTCGATCGGCCGAATATTTGCGAAGAAATTGAGGAGAGAGGGAAGGCGGAGGAGAGAGACGGAGAGTGAAGAGAGTGGTAGTCGCTGGGGCTTCTATTTCTAATTGAAACCAAATTTCAATTTCAATCCTATAGCTTATAGGTTAAGCTTCCTTTATATATATATATAACCATCATATAACTTAATTTCATTAATTAAATTTAATAATTAATTAATTAATAATTAATCTTTTTTTTTTTTCGGGTTACTACAAGAAACCTCAAACATAGAAATTTCAAAACTGTTGCAATGTTTCTAGAGAATATATATATACTTTTCGTAATGCTAAAGTTAGTAACCTTCATTACCTATAAATATCTCATAATTAATAATGATAATTTGCCTAGAAATTTTTATACATAATTGTATCACCATGAATCATTTGAAATTTAATAATCACAAGATGTCATGTTACCATAAATCCTATGTTACTTTAGTGGGTTCAAATATTAATATATAGTATCTTGTCATAGATTACAAAATCTATGGAGTAATGATAATTACTTATAAGTATTTATACTATCTAATAATTGTGTCGTGGATTAAAAGTGAATGTAGTATGTAACAAGTTAGTGAAATGATGGGAACTTGGGTTCGATTGAAACACCTAAACAATAAAACTAGCCGCAACCCACATTTTCCTCCTCCCTTCCTTGCAATGTCACAATGTTTAGAAAGGTTCCAAAAAAACGCATAATTCCACGTCTCCATGCCTTTAATCTTGTGTGACATAGCACTCATGCCCCTCCCCTTCTTCTCTCTTGCCCTTTTCCC
Source organism: Malania oleifera (assembly GCF_029873635.1). Lineage (NCBI taxonomy): Eukaryota > Viridiplantae > Streptophyta > Magnoliopsida > Santalales > Ximeniaceae > Malania > Malania oleifera. Next base: position 13,279,458 of record NC_080423.1, on the reverse strand, counting down.
TCTATTTATTGCCTCTTGTTTGCTTTTCAACCTTACCTCCATTTATCCTCTTCTATCCCCTACTAGTATCCTCCTCAAACAACACCTTCTTTCTTCGAAACCAAGTTTTATTTTACATATTTCTTCCATACGCTACCTGTATCTATAAATTCCCTCCCTATTTTTAAGGTATACCACTTTAGAGCAACCTTTTATACTATTATTTCTATTTTCATTTTTGTTTTATCTTTTATATATAGGTACTTACATATCCTCCACCCCAATAACTGCTACCATGAGCTCATCATCCCTTGATCTATTCCTTAGACTCCAAACTGCAAACAGTGAGATCAAAGGGTTTCCTGGTGGTAGTCTCACAGAATTGGTGAGAGTTGAGGATGCTGCCTTCATCTTGCTAAACTACATTGAGGGACATATAGTCCAAGTGGTTCGTGTTGGGGACTTCACCGTTCGTATGATCATGCGATCCCATGATTCTGAAAGCATCATGCTAATTACCACTTGTATGGTGGAAGGCCTCCACTGGCCCCTCACTAGGGATGCACCTGTGATTCGCATTGGTGATTATAGCTTTGCTTTTGCCCTACCTGACCTTCTCTATGGTGTTTCCTTCCCTAGGAAGGTGGGGGAGGACACCATGGACTCTTTGGGGATGGTCTTTAGCAAGTTCGGATTCTACCAAGACAATAGAGGAGATGCTCCAACCGGTAATTAATGACTTTTTCTTTACTTAATTGATTAAATAATTCTCTCTTTGGTTTTCACTAAGTATGTTATCCACCATGATTAATTAATGAATTATTACCGAAATACGTTACAATTAACAATTAGGATTTTATTAATTAGAAATGAATTCATTAACTGTGAGAAGTATAAAGGGGTTACTTTGGGTGTTTCATAGCATTACTTTGAGTATTAAATTTCATTTAATTAAGAAATACACACACACACACACACATCATCATCATCATCATCATCTTAGTGTTAGTTTTGTCATTTAAGTATTTTTGACATGTACAAGGACCACATCATTCATTGTCCACCTAATCAATTAATTATCATTGTAGGTAATTAATATACTCCATTAATTAAGGAAAATGAGTTTTTTTTTTTTTGTTTTGTGTCAGAGCTTAATTAATACAATAAATGTCTTAGAAATTGTATTTTGGATTGTACCCTTAAAACATATAAGAATGGGTCCCATATTCATATGGGTCCTACAGTGGTTGTCTTATTAAAACATTTAGAGATGCAATTTCAATTTTGAAAACTTAATAATTGTTTCTATATAATATATTTTATTAATGACTGGTTAGGAAATCATTCCTCTAGTTACCAATATATATAATTATAATGCCAAGAAAGAATGGCCTAGTTAGACAAAACAGATAACACAATATTGTTCCATATTTATATTATATAACCTCTTAATATGATAGAGAAAACATTTCCTATTATATTTTCTTCATCATTTTGATAAGCTATTCATGTCGGATTTGGGTGCATGCATGTGGTGTTCAATATTGATCTAATGGAAAATTCATAGGACTTTGCAACACCGACCCAAACTTCTGGATGATTTGGCGACCCAAAATTGAGGGAATCATGAACAAGCACTTGGTCCAGTTTGGCCATAAGCCAGGAAGATCACCTTCCATCCTAAGTGGCCAGAAGGTCGACTTGCTGAGAGTGATCCGAATGTCGGCGACCACCCACCTAGTCAGCAAGGGCACACTTCTGGATCTTTTCATGCCCTTCCATGCTCTCATCACCATTCATGATACCGCCTTATGCTGGCCCAAGGAAACCTCACATATTGATGGGTCAAATACTGATTCAGATGATGTGATTTATCCAAGTGTAACCATTTTTAGTAGGTTGGTTGAGGCTGTGGACCTCATGTGGGCGTTTGCCATAGGAAAATCTCACTTGTTGGAGAAACACCAACCTGCTAAGTGCCTCGTGCAGCCGTTGGCTTTTAAAACTTGGACACTAAACCCAGATGGCATTCTCTTTGTAATGAAAATGTTGTCGCACATCACCACCCAAAAAGAATCAGCTAATGGAGGGAAAGAAGCTTCGACAATATGTAGCGAGGATATCAAGTTTCCCATTCTAGAAGAGTATGATATATAGGTAATTTTGAAGTACTAATGGTGGATCACTACCTAATCAAAAGGTTGTTCTCTTTGAATAAACAAAGTTAACTAGAATATATATATATATATATATATATATATATATATATATATATATATATATATATATATACATAAGAAATGCATTAGTTGGTTTTTTTGTGTTTACATGTGAGTCCCCATATTATGGTGAGTATCTTTGGTTGTTAGTTTGCCTTTGTTTTGGAGTCTATGTATGTGGTCAGCTTGTACTCAAAAACCTTAGTAATATTGCCTATGTTATAATGTGCCTCCCAACTTAACAAAGGCTCATGTCTCATGTATGATGTAGGAATGTTGCTTTGTTAGTTTTTCTTGCACTGCTTTCAGTATGAGAGAGAGAGAGAGAGAGAGAGAGAGAGAGAGAGAGAGAGAGTATTAATATTCATCTAAAAGAGAGTGAGAGGGAGTATTAATATTCATTTAAAAATTAACACCAAATGCAATGGGCATTTTTATTCATTACCTCACTCAACCATAATTCTAAATATACTTAAATATCCATAATTACATAATAACCAACGACTAGTTGAAGCAAAGGAAATTTAATTGATCAACTTAACACTTGTTATGCACGAGTAGCTAGGTTGACAAACACCATTATTTGTCATATTTGCATGCCAAAAAAAAATATAAATAAACTCTAGAGACCAAAGATCAAGCTACAGGGTACAAGTCCTTAACTAATGAAAACTATATGTTAGTTTTGGTGAAATCCCAAGAGGGAAGGGGGTGAATTGGATATTTAAAAATCTAGGTCATCTATTTTACCTATTTTTCAAACAAACACGCAATCTCAAGTTTAGGATTTCTCAACCAATCTCAATTGCTATAAATATTTAAATATACAAGTGCAAAAATTTAAATGAGAGAAGGGTTAGAGAAGATAACACCGAAATTTACAAGGTTCGGTGATTCCCGCCTACGTCCTTGACTCAAGACAACCGCTTGAGGATTTCAACTATTGACTCCTTCAACCAAGGCGGAGCCACCTCGTAAAACACTCCTTCACTTGGGTGGAGATACCCATTACAACCCCTCCTTATAGGTGGAGACACCTCTCCAAGCGATATGCCCTCGCTTGGCATAGCTCAAACCTGAATTGCAAAATACCAAATAGAAATAAGATTTGTGTACAATGAATGCTCCTTTATGAGCTAATGAGTACAATGAATAAACCTTTCTGATGCACTCACAAAAGATATGAATGAAGCTCAAAAGAGTTGGTAAAAATTCTCTTAAAAAGGACTTTTGAAATAAGTGAGAATAAATGATCTTTGATGTGAAAAGAGAGTATAATAAATGCCCAAAGATACAAGAGTATTAAATGATTTTTGCAAAAGTTTTCTCCAAGTGTTTGGGCTTAGTATTCATAGGCAAATACAAGAAATAGCCATTATATGATAGTTGGGTATTAAAATAATATTTAATTTCAAATTTTATGGTCGTTTTTTGGTTAGAATTGCCAAAACCTGAGAGTCCCGATCTACTGAATTGAGGTTTGGTCGATCGACCCAAGGGAGATTTCTCCTTTAGCGCAATTAGTTCAACTGGGCTGATGATCCGGTCTACCGGATCATACTCGGATGAACTTCGGTCGACTGGGCAATGCGTCTAGTCGACTGAACCCCTTAAGAAAAAGAGTTTTAGCCATTTTTCAAGTTCAAAACCATTTCAAACCTTTTGAATTTGTTTATCATTTTTAATAAAAAAGTTTTCCACGAAAATTTGAGTTCTTAGGGTCAATCTATAGTCATTAGAGAGCTTCATATCAAATTGAATGAGACATGCACTTACAATTGAAACCTAAATACATTACAACTAAAAAAATACGTGTCTTCAATCTTTAACTTCAATTTGAAATGAGCGAGTGATGTGTACTTTGAGTGCCTTATGACTTCCATTTTGCATTGACCATTTGTGCCTTCTGAAACATAAACCTGTTCATATACTAAACACACAAATGGGAAGCTTGTGATTTGTCATTATCAAAACAGGATATGACTCAAAATGTCAACACTATAGGCAATAAAAAACTTTTTTTTTAGGAAGCCAATCGGTATTGATATTTGGGGAATCATGCCAATAAGTAATAAAACATTCAAAAATTCTAGCTAGAGAAAGAACAATCTCTAGTGGAAACCATGAGCAACCCACATACAAACAAGTGGAACAATGGGAAAAAGTGAACAAGTACATATAATAAAACTAGAACCTTGAATTGAGGAAAATTTTATACATCGAGCAGTAGGCTCAAATATGACCTAAATGCTATAATAAATAATCCAATTTAAAATTGATCCAAATGCATATCAAAAGAAAATAAATCAATGCATTTTAGGCCTAATTCCCCTAGGACACGATAGTAGCCTATGGTGGTGCTAGCACATTTTTTTTGAAAGAATGGAATTGATGATGCTCATGAGGCATATAAACCAAAATAAAATTCCTCACACTAGATGTAGGAGCTTGCCAATGGACATTAACTTCTAGTTTATATTACAAATTGTTCCACACAGGATTTTTTTTTCTTAATGTTTTGCATTGTACAGTGGCGTACATTTACATTATGCATACACCGGACAAATTAAAGATTCTACACATTAGGAAGGCCAAGAAGTAGCACCTTTTGGAACTCACACTATAATCATCAACCATTAAGCTGGCGTGGACAAAATGAAGTTGAACTGATAATAATTTCACTGAAGATGTTTCCTAATTTGCCTTTAATTTAGCTAAGTAATTCCAATCCTTATGCAACAATGCATTAAATATCAACCGGAAGGACAAAATAAGGATGGTGTATGATATCAGGTCTCATAATTAAAATTTAGGGTATACTAAGAATCAAATTGTAGAAAAAAGTTAATAATTTTGCTAATTTCATGCTAGTTCTAAACCATTACAAAAACCCCAAAGCTTAGCACATAGTTGTTGTGTAATGACCCTAATAATAATAATATGTATGTAAGTGTAAAAAAATAAAAATAAATAAAAAAATTATTATTATTAATTAAATAATATAATATAATATAATATTATATATATACACATCCTAAGGATTAGAAACTTCCTGATTCTTCAGGAAGTTAAATTCTCTCCCTCCCATTCTCTCTCTCTCTCTCTCTCTCTCTCTCTCTCTCTCTCTCTCTTAGTTTTTCTTGCATTTCTCGGTTGAATTGAAAAAAGAACATCATTCTCGAGTCTCAGCTCTACTCTCCAAGGATTTAATTGGAGAGATTTCATCATCTGCATGTCGTAGGCACCACTCCAGGATTAGGGTAAGTTGGTTAGATTATGTCAGGTTTTAGTTTAAAATATGTCTGATTTAAATTGATTATTTTATTTTATTTATATCTGTATGCTTGGGCTAAATTATACTGCGGGGATTTGATTATATCGGGTTTTCTGATTATATTGATTTTAAATGAAATAAGTGGGTTATATACATTTTCTCTAATAATTTATTAAAATTATAATTATTATACAAAGCGTGTGCCATGAGTTTATTTTATATTATTGCATAATTAAGCAAATTTTGGATTTTTGCGGTGTTATGCTTATTATGTGAGTTATTGAAAATATTTATGCGATTTGATTATAAATTTGATATTGGGGAAATGTTCAAATTATTATATGGTTTAATTGCATAAATTGTATTATATGTTTTAAGAACCCTGATGGTTGTAGTTACAAATGAATATTAGTGCAGCCACACTGTTGTGGAAGTGTTGGCGGTGGATAGTCAGTTTGACCTGAGTATGAAAATGAGTATGAAGATTTGACAGACAAACTGATCTTACAGATATAAACTTTTGATTTAGTTTGGTTAGTTGGTGGCCAACTAGTTAAGTCCAGCCTTCGGACTGCACAACCCGGTCATGGGGGTTAAACATATATATTTGTGTATTTATGTGATTATGATCATATGATAGGCTTAAATTATGTTTTGAAGGAAATTACGTATATTTGTTTATATGTGGTTACAAATGCAGGTTTAAGAGTTAAATTATTAAATTAAATATTTACAAATGCAATTTTTATTAGAATAGAATTATTGAATGTATTTTTATACTATAGCTCATTTTAGCCACACACTGATAATAATCTAGTCCATACTTACTGAGAGGTGTCCCACCCAATTATTTTCATATATTTTAGATACCCTGAGGAGCCTAACCGAAATCATAGTAGCGTAGCGGAAGCGGAAGCATGGGTAGGATAGTAAGAGTTATTTAGAATAGATCTTAGATTAGTTGTATTTTTAATGTTTTAGAATTTTTAAGGATGTTAATTTTTATATTGGAGATATTGTTGTTATAATGAGGTTATTTAGTACTATGGTATAATGAAATTGTGGTCTTTCGTAGTATAAAATCTGGGGTACTACATGTGGTGTGGCCAATATGGACTAAAAAGCCTAGCAATGAACTACCTCCATGATTTCTTTATTGATCCTTAACTTTGGTCATCCTAAAAGGCCAAGAAATAGTGGATATAAGACTAAAGTCAATAGGCTTATTGTGTGAAGTGTATAGCCTTACACACATTAGAAAGGTTTTGAAATTGTAGATATATATGAATTGTTATTTGAAAAATTTGCCACAATAATAGCAAGTTAAAGTAAAACATTGATCTTTGTTAATTTTTTGATGAACACTTGAAAGTAGAACAAAATAGAAGCATAAAAGATGAAAAAAAAAAACATCAATGTAATTCACTTGATGAATTAATACAAGTACAAAATGTATTTATAGAGATAAAATACAATAACAAAAATAACAGAAAAATAACTAACTTTCTACATCTTTTCCTACTTTGACACGTGCTTCTTTAGACTTTAATTCCATTTGCTCAATTTGTGAGGCTATACTCCAACACCCCCCCCCTCAAGATGAACATGTATATTAAGGATGTTCATCTTGCGAAGAGTGTGATGAAAAGGAAGGGGGCCTAAAGGCTTTGTGAATATATCTACCAGCTGCAATCTTGAAGGAATGTGGAAAATTTTAATAATGTTTTGCTATAGCTTCTCTCTAACAAGATGGCAGTCAATTTGTATATGCTTTGTCCTCTTATGCTGAATTGGATTGGTAACAATAGATAATGCTGATTTGCTGTCTATATAGAGTAGTGTTGGCTGTTGGTGGCTGATGTTTAAGTCTTGCAAGGCATAGAGGAGCCACTAGATCTCACATGTTGTTGAAGCAAGGGCTTTGTATTTTGCTTCTACAGAAGATCTGCTAATGGTAGCCTGCTTTTTACTTTTCCTTGAGATCAATGAGTTGCCTAGGAAAATAGCAAAACCTGTTACACTCCTTCTAGTATCAACACACCCTGCCCAGTCACTGTCTGAGAAGGCCTTGAGTTGCAATTCTGATGAAGAGGAGAAGAATATACCTTGTTCAGGTGTAGCATTTATATATCTGAGTACTCTAATAGCTGCTTGGTAATGAGTAACAAATGGTTTGGCAAGGAATTGACTCAAAACTTGAACTGAATATGCAAGGTCAGGTCTAATGATTGTTAGGTATAATAATCTTCTAACCATCCATCTATAAGCTAAAGGATCTTCATAGAGATCAGAATCTGTTGCAGTAAGTTTAAGATTCGACTCCATTGGTAAGGCAACAAGCTTAGCACCGAGAATTCCAGTGTCTTGAAGTATGTCTAAGGCATACTTTCTTTGACAGCATGATATGCCATTTTTAGACCTCGCCATTTCCAAGCCAAGAAAGTATTTGAGTTCCCCCAAATATTTAATTGTGAACTTGTCATGTAAGAAATTTTTGAGCAATTCAATCTCTAGTAAACTGTCACTAGAAAGTAGAACATCATCTACATAGACTAGGAGAGCTATAAAAGAGGATTCAGATTTCTTAATGAACAAAAAACAATTTGAATTTCCTTGAGTGAACCCATAATCAAGTAGAGCAGTGGATAGTTTTGCAAACCATTGTTAAGAGACCTGTTTTAAACCATAAAGGCTTTTGAGAAGTTTACAAACTTTGTGTTCTACTTTGGCATCCATTCCAAGGGGAAATTCCATATAAACCTCTTCATGTAAGTCACCATGTAAAAAAAGCATTATTCACATCTAGTTGGTGAATATGCCAATTTTTAATTGCTGCTATAACAAGAATCAACCTGATAGATGTGATCTTGGCTACTGGAGAAAATGTGTCAAAGAAGTCTGAGCCTTCTTGTTGAGTGTAGCCTTTAGCTACTAATCTAGCTATGTGCCTTTCTATAGTGCCATCTGCCTTGTATTTAATTCGAAATACCCATTTGCAACCAATAGTCTGTTTGTTTTTAGGAAGAGTAACAAGTTCCCAAATTTTGTTTAACTTTAAGGCTTTTATTTCATTTTGCATAGCAACTTGCCATTCAAGTATTTTAGAAGCTTTTTGTAGGTTTTGGGTTCTTGGGAGGCTTAAAATGGATGCTAGAAAGGCTTTATGGGATGTGGATAGTCTATTGTCAGAGAGAAAATCAGAAATAGGATAATAGTACCTAAATTAACAGAGCAACCAGTAGAAGCAGATGATTAATTTGCACTTGAAACAGTAGAAACATGACCACATAATAGTCCTGCAAGAAAATTGGTGGATGTTTAATTCTTGAAGATTTTCTTAGTTGTTGTGTGTTTAAAGCAGATTGGTAGGATTGATTATTATTGGAACAATCCTGAGCATTGGGAAAAGAAGATAAATCAGTATGTAAAATTGGGTCAGTAGAAGGTAGATTCTGATCTGTTTGAATGAGAGAAGAAGAAATTTGATTATTTTTTATCTGATCATAAAAGAAATCTGAAGGAGAGTTGGTGGGTGGAAATAGAAAAGAGTGTCTCGGAATATGAATTAGGTGGAAGAGCTTTAAAAGGAAAAATGTTTTCATAGAAAACTACATTTCACGAGATGAATATCTTGTTTGTATTGAGGTCGATCAACTTATAGCCTCTTATATCAGAGGGATAACTTAAGAAAAGGCATTTTGCAGCTCTTGGATCAAATTTATGTCTGTGATTTGCAAGTGTTAAAGCAAAGCAAAGACAGCCAAAAACTTTGAGATGGGAGAGATTAGGTGCTTTGTTAAAAAGCATTTCAAATGGAGTTTTGTTTTTGGGAAGGGGGGTGGGAATTCTATTTATGATGTGTGCAGTAGTCAACACACACTCACTCCAAAAAATTAAAGGTATATTTTCTTGAAACATTAAGGCTTTGGTAGTGTTTAACAAGTGTTGATGCTTCCTCTCCACAACTCCATTTTGTTGTGGAGTTTCCACACAACTTCTTTGATGTATAATGCCATGATCATTAAAGAATTGGGTTAGAAAGAATTCTAGTCCATTGTCCGACCTTAATGTTTAGATAGGAAGATTAAATTGTGTTTCTACCATTTTATAGAAACTTGTAAGTATATAAGGGACTTCAGACTTTGCTTTGAGCATATAAACCTAAGTGCATTGTGTGAAGTCATCAACTATAGTGAGAAAGAATCTGTAACCAGAATATGAAATAATACCAAAGGGACCCCATATGTCACAATGAATCAAATCAAACATTTTATTAGAAGTAGTTTGAGATACAGGGAAAGAAAGCTGTCTTTGCTTTGCTAAATGACATATATCACAAACATTTGTGGAAGCAAGAGTTATGGATGAATCTAATTTTCTAAGAGAAGGTAATCTTGAGTTAGAAACATGACCTAATTTGTAGTGCCAAAGATCTAATTGAGGTTGGGTAATGGCCAAAACAAAATATTAAGAATTAAATTGTAGTTGATTGCAGGTAGCCTCTTTTGAGGTAGTTTGAGATAAGTGGTAAAGTCCATGCTTCTCAAATGCAATCCCAATCATCTTCTTTGCTGATTGGTCCTGTAACAGGCAATAAGAATCAAAGAAAAATACAGAGAGGTTAGATTCTTTTGTTAATTTAGAAACAGATAGCAAATTGAATGAAAAACTTGGAACACACAACACATTATGTAGAAATAATGAGTTTGAGAGGCAGACAGTACCAATGTGAGTAGTTAGGATAGAGTTGCCATTAGGCAGACTAATGGAAGTATTAACTTGCTTGGGTGTAGAAGAATATAAGAGGGGTGAACAGATCATGTGATATGTTGCACTAGTATCCAAAATCTAAGAAAAATTATGCTGTGAAGTTAAAGAAACTGAATAACAAGACTGTAGTAGTTTACCAGAGAATTAAGATGTAACAATATTCACAGCTTGTGTAGGGGATGGAGTTGAATTTGCAAGTGCTAGTAGTTTAGTAAATTCCTCAGAAGTTAAAGAAAACCATTGATTCTCATTCCTGTTTTGAATGTAGAATTCTCCAGTTGAAATAGCAGCATGGGTAGTAGGAAGATTTCGCTTTCCTTTAGGTCTAGTCCAACCAAGAGGATAACCATGAAGTTGGAAGCATTTGTCCACTGTATGTCCATTATATCCACAGTGAGTGCAGTACAAAGAAGACTTCTTCTGCTTGTCTTTGGAGAACTTTGACTCAACAGATGGTTTAGTATTCTGTTTGACTAACAAGGCATAGGTTTTATTGCATACAGAATTGGTTAGTTGTCTTTGACTTTTCTCTTGAAGCAATAAAGAAAAGACTTTAGCCATGCTTGGCAATGGGAAAACAAGAAGTAATTGACTCCTGACTGAAGCATAGGAATCATTTAACCCAATGAAGAACTTTAACATATAGTCAGATTGTTGTCGAAGTAGTAAGAAATAAAAAAGATTGCATGTGCATGATGCCATCTTTCCACAAGTGCAAGTTGGTAATGGCCTGTAGCTAACATACTCATCCCATAAGGTTTTGAAAGCACTGAAATATTTGGTGATTGATGAAGAACCCTGAATTATAGAACTTAGAGATTTTTCAAGATGAAAAACCCTTGGGCCATCGCTTCTCAAATATCTTGTTTTTAACTCATTCTAGAGATCTACAACATATGTTATATAAAGCAAACTGTTTCTAATATCTTTAGAAATAGAATTCATTAGTCAAGAAAGTACCAAATTATTGGCATGAAGCCAAGTAGTATGATGAACACGTTGATTAGTAGGAGGAGCAATAATCGAACCATCAATGAAAGCTACCTTGTGCTTGACAATTAAAGCCATAGTGATCGATTGACTCCAAGCGATGTAGTCATCTCCTACAAAGACTTCTGAGACAAAGAGAGAACCCAGATTATCACTAGGATGCAGATAATATGGGCTAGAAGAATCATTTAAAGGATTTATAGGTGAATTAGTTGATAAACAAGAAGAATCTGAAGAATTGGGAGGATTTGTTTCTGCCATTTTTCAAGAAAATGCAAGAAACGTAAAGTTCTTGTTGAGAAAAATGCAAGAATGAGAAAAAAAAAAATCTTGAATTCAAGAAATCAAGAACAAAATTCTAGAGCAAATACAAAATCCAGAATAGAGTGTATGCAAGAAAACTTAAAAGCAGATTTCCAAATTAGAATTCTAAAGCAGGATATGCAGCATTGCAAAGCATGAAATTCCAGAGCAGAAAATTTGTGAGGAGAAAATTTTTAGAGCTAAATATGGGAGAAAAAATTGTATGCAGAAGCAAGAATAAGAAAATTTGCTCTGATACCATATTAATTTTTTGATGAACACTTGAAAGTAGAACAAAATAGAAGCAGAGAAGATGACAAAAAACTTTCATGTAATTCACTTGATGAATTAATACAAGTAAAAATGTATTTATAGTGATAAAATACAATAACAGAAATAACATAAAAATAACTAACTTTCTACATTTTTCCTACTTTGACACATACTTCTTTAGACTTTAATTCCATTTGCTCAATTTGTGAGGCTATACTCCAACAATCTTCACAAGTAAAACAATAAAGCATGTCTGTAAGAGTGTGGTTCACAACCTTTAGTCTAACTATCTACCTATAAGTATGTTAGCTCCAAGGTTTCATTAACTATGTTTTGAGAATATATTTGGAATAATGACTTCGAGTTTTAAATGTGTTGACTCTATGAGTTGAATCCTATTTTGATAATGACAAATCACTTGGTATTTGATTTGTGTATTGAGAGTGTGAATAGGAACATTATTTAGCATGCACGGAAGTTGAGGAAGTCATGGAAACCATGAGGATTAAAGAATATACAACTGGACACAATTCATGGAACTAAAAGAGTAGAAGAATGGAGATGCAAGCGTCAAGTTCAAGATAGTCATGGGAATGGGTATTTAGATTTCGTTGTATTGCATATTTTATATGATATAGCTAGAAGCTCAAAATCATACCTTAGACTGACCTTAGGACACATGCATATCATGACACCTCGTCGACAAACGCATGAAGGCCACTCGGCGACGAACACCTTGTTCTTGTCGACGAGAAAATACTAAGAGCACAAAAATTTCAGACTGGTCTCTCATTGACAAACTCACGTTCACGTCGATGAATGAGTGTCGAACACTCGTCGACGAAGGTGTCCTCTCGTCGACGAATGTCGGACGTAGAACTGCGTTTCAGTGGGGATACGTGTGAAATTTCTTCCATTTAAATTGATCCAACGGCTGAGATTAAACCTAGGGTCGAGAACTCATATAAAATTTACCTAAGAACCCTAGTGCCTCACTTTTGAACATATCTTGGGAGCCTTGAACATTTTTGATTGATTTTGAGAGTATCAAACGAAAATACACCTCTTGCCTACACTCCAAAGTATTCACATCTAGTTTGGGCATTTGTTACATGGATCTTAAAGGCATTCATGCACATATTTAGCCATAAACGTTGGTATTGAGGTTTGAGTATCTTTGAATATACAAGTCTGATTTTTGTTTTCGCTCATTCATTATTTCAATATATTTATTGGGAGAATAAATCAATATTTCGGTATTGTATATTGGTTGATTGAATAAATATTTGAAAAAGTTATTTTTTGAAATAACTAAATCTTTGAGATATTTTAAAGCTATTTTTTTTATTCAAAGATTTGTTAATTGGGTATTTGATTGGAAATTCTCAGAGCTTCTTGAAACAATCTTTGAGGAATATTTTTAAAGTATTGTTTAAATATTTGCAAAATACTCAAAATTATATTTATTCAAAGATTCGATATTAACAAATTGTTTGATAGCAGGAATATAAATTCGAGCATTATTCAATATTATTTTAAAAGATCCTGTTGTCAAATCTTGCTTAACGTTATTTGAGATTAAACCCTAAGATCTCCAAAGTTCTTATCTTTAAGAAATCAATTTTTGGGAGATATTGATTAAAGGGTAATTTTATGAAGCATATCATTCATATAACGATTTCATCATTACATACATACTGAACTTCAAGTTTTATCATATAAATATGTGTTAGGAATTTCTATTGTACTCATCAGCTTCTGTAGAAGCGTTATTGAGTTTTTGTAGAGTTGTTATATTGTAATCACGATTCGGGTTATGAACTGAGTTTGAGGAGAAAGTTATATCTCTTGTAAGCAATGGATTAAGAGGAAGTTGTACCTCTTGTAAGCAGCGGATTGTAAGGGAAGCTTCGTCCTTGTTAAAGGAGTAGGGATTTAGTGGAATTCTTGAGTGGGTTGCTCAAGGCGAGGACGTAGGCCAGGTTGGCTGAACCTTGTAAAAATTGTGTTTGCCTTCTCTCTTCCCTTACTCCTTTTAATTTATGCAATGCATTTCATTACCTATCTTGCATATGTGTATGTTGAATAACCTTACAAGCACTTGATAAGTAATTGGGTATAATTGAATATAAAATTATTGGATTGAATCAATTTCAAGCCCTGGTGATTGTCTATGTTAAATCTTAAAATAAAACTGATTGATGAAGTAAAATTAAATATTTTCAAAATACCCAATTCACCCCCCATCTTGGGATTACACCTGAATTCACAAAATGTATTTCAGTTGGCTTTGTCAACGTCAAGTTTTAAGGATCCGTTTGGGTTGCCAATATTTGGTAACCGTTTTAAAATCAAACAAGTATAGATAACCAACATATTGGTTCTCCAACTTGTACTTTTTCACTTTAGAATATGGAATTGCGACTTTATTTTAATTTTTAAAAAGATAAAATAAGGAAAAATCTTTTAAAGAGATTAGGCCCGAGAGTACATTTGTGAATAGCAAAGGTAAATTTAATTCCTTTTTAATTATAATTCATGGCATTAGCACTTTAAAACATCTACGCTTTTTAATAGTTTCCATGTTTTCCTTGTCTCTATGTTGTACATCTCATTTTTGAAGATAAATTTTGAAAAAAAATACATTTGAATTCTTTAAAAAATGAATGTTATTTTTTTTTTAAAAAAAAGGGTCGATCACATACAGACACCAATCGACCGCCCTTTGCCTATTTTTTCAAATATTTTTTGTCTATTTTCTCAAAAAATTATCTAGCCCTTTGGTATGGCTAAATCTACAAAAGTAGATTACCTACATATCTTTAAGAGAGGAATCAAGCCACCTGTAGTTCTTAAAATATTTTCCAATTGGAAAACAACTTTGATGAACCTTTTAGCAAAAAAAAAATCACTTGCAATCATTTGAAAACACTTGAGTAAACTTGAAGCCATCATTGAAAAACCCTTTATTCATTATTAGAAAATAGTTTTTCAAATGGATTCCATTAAACTAAGAACAAGTTTCTTACATTTCAAAAATCATTTTTCCACCCTCGAGCCATTTTATGGGTGATTGTTTTGAAAATAATTTTAACTTGTAAGCAACTTGAAATTTGTTGCAAATTTTTGGTGGGAGAGCCACAAACCCATCTTGAAAACTCAATTTGATACTTGGAGAACAACAAAAAGCCATATCATGTGTTATGACTTCAAGGTTTTGAAGAAAACTTTTTTATCAACACTTAAAAATTTTTAGATCCGCGGATGAACAAGTTTAAATCTCATGAAAACTTGGTTTTTATGGGAAAAAAAAATACCTTGAAAATATCCATAAAATCAATGAAGGAATCAACCAACTACATTCATATGAGTGTAGAAACTTCAAACAAGGCTAGACCCCAAAGAAAAGTACAAAAACAAGTGCAAAAACACACCTCTCAAGATATAGTTGTTGCCTACTTTCTAAACCTTTCAAAGGGTTGGTCAATCGTCTAGTAGCCACTAGCTACCTTTTCAAAAATTCTGTGAATTATGGTATTATCCCAAGAGGGGGGGGGGGGTGAATTGGGTATTTTAAAAACTAGATCCTTTAGGTTCTAATTTTGTAAACGATAATTTCAAACTTGCAAGCTGCCAATTACTATTTCAATTAATTTTATTAATCAACCTAATGCGTAATTTTAAGTGTCTTTATCTAGCATACAATGTTACTGAATTATTCAAACATACACCAATAGATCAACACATACACAATATGATTGCGCGGAATTTAAATAGAGATAAGGGTAAGAGAGATGCAAACTCAATTTTATGAGGTTCGGCCTACCCCAGCTTACGTCCTCGCCTTGAGTAACCCACTCAAGGATGAAACTCACATAGTACACATGTCCACCCTTTGATGCAACTCTTATTGGGCCCCAAACAACTGAATGTACATAGTCAAGAATTCCTCTCGTCTTGTGAGTAACTGATCTAAATTTTGCCCTATTTTGTTTTTCAAGAACACAAAACCTACAAAATTCCAACTAACATGTTTTCAAACCTTTCAACAATTTTCTCTTGTGTAGTTCTTTCATGTCATGTGTTAGCTTTGGTGTATTCCCAAGAGTGGGGTGAATTGGAATTTTAAAAATTTATTCCTAGGTTTAGCTAATCTAACAGCAGTATAATCGCAACCTAGGGTTTGTCTATACAGTTCCAAATGCACAGATAAATAAAACGTGCAGAAATTAAATCATGCGTGTCATTCACAATATAACATACACATGTGATAAATAAATTACGAAAAAATAAAATGCATACATGATATGTTATCGGGGTTCGGCCAACTGTGCCTACGTCCCCGCCTCTAACTCGTAAGCTTGAGGATTCCACTAAAGTTCACTTAACGAGTGGAGTGACACTGATTACAACCAGGTCAATTAGCACAGGGTTGACCTCAAC
The DNA here is from genome assembly GCF_029873635.1 of Malania oleifera. NCBI lineage: Eukaryota > Viridiplantae > Streptophyta > Magnoliopsida > Santalales > Ximeniaceae > Malania > Malania oleifera. Next base: position 13,263,207 of record NC_080423.1, on the reverse strand, counting down.
CTTTACAAATTCTCCTTGTGGGGTGGAGAAGGCCCTAACAATCCTTATGGGCTAGATTACCGCCCCCCCAGGCCACGCCTGGAATGCAACCAGTATTTTTCACAACATAACTGGTACAGTGATTATGCTTCTTAAGTAAAGCAAATATGTACCCAATGTATTTTATCACATACATATCAACAATATAGGTAATGTAAGCTCAGTGATGTGACTTTGTGCAAGCAACACTCAATAAGGTATTATCACTAATATGCTCAAGAGTGTTCTAATCAAGCTATTTCTTTCAAACAGTTTATATCAAATTTCAATAATAGATCAGAGTTTCAAATATGCTAGTCAAATATTCAAAGTAACTCAAAAGATTTCCTTCAATGAAATAAGCACACGAGTAGTTTGAAAAATATCTTAGCTTGTAGAAAATATTTTGCACAACAAAATCAAAGTTATGGGACACTTGCAATAACAATGCAAATATCCTAAACTTGCTAGTTTATCCCAACACAAGATTTATAATGTTGAAATCTATGGGATAAAACTTAGTCAAACTCCCCAAAAACAATATCAATAATCAATCAAGCAAATGGGAGTTATAGCACTATCTAGCAATTACAAGCACACTCACTAAGCTCTTACAATACCAAGATTTATCAAAGGAATACGTATTTGAGGGTATTTGAGCAAAGTAGGATTTTTAAAGTAGAGAGGATTCTTGGCTAATGATTTTTGCTAATTGCTTGCTAATCCTCACAAATGAGCCTATATTTATAGGCAAGGTAAAAAATATAATTGTTTGGGACCTTCAGGGTATTATTAGAAAATTTCTAAAATGCTAAGGAAGTATTAACTCAATTTAACGCTTGTTTACCTCAATTAAAATAATTTCAACCCGACAAGGTTCGGGTGGCTGAACCGAGATTCAATCACCCGAATAGACACATTTTAAAAACTCTTTTAAAACAGTTCGGTAGCCTGAGTGTAGGTTTGGTAGCCCGAACAAAAGTCAGAAATATTTGTTCGTAGGTTCGGGTGCCTGGTCCTAGGTTCGGTAGCCCGAACGCTCGTGTTTGGTCGCCCGGGGCCTATTTTGAACTAAATTCCTCGGTAGCCCGAGTTGGTGAGGTGTCCCTTTCAGAGGGTTAGGGCGCCCGTGGAAGGTATGCACAAAAATGGTTCGGTCGCCCGAGAGCTAAGTCAACTGTTGACTTTTCAATAGTTTGGGCGCCCGAGGAGTTTTGAACTCTTGGGGTTCGGTTGCCTGAGCTCTCTCAAATTTCCCTATATTATTCAATTTTATTCATTTTTAACACTCCTCAATTTTGTGTGATATATGTACATGAGTGTTGGGACCTAAGGTCTTACTAGGGTCTTTTCTAAGGCCATTTTGAGATAGTCCCAAAAATCTGGTGTTAGTCAACCAAAGAGTGCCCTAAGGTCATTCGGTCCCTATGGTTATTTTGAGCTTATAAAACCTGCATGCATGACATGCAAAGATTATTACAAACTCTTTCTCAACTTAAGTATATGTCTTACATTACCCAATGTTCTTATAGCACCATCAAACATTTTTATTTTTACATTTCTTATGCCAATGATCTTGAAAGAAGCATCATTACCCATAAGAACTGATCCAGAATTTACTAACATGTAGGTGCTGAACCACTCCTTGTTTGGAGTCATGTGATAAGAACATGTCGAGTCAAGTAGTCTGTTAGATTATCCGACTCTGCTGAAACTGATAGAACATCACCATCCGTTGAATCCTCTTCTTGAACAACATTCACAGATTTAAAAATCCCCTCATGCTTATTAGCCTTTCCCTTCTTCCAATCCGGACACTCAGGTTTCACATGCCCCTTTTTACTACATTTATAACACTGGATTTCCTTCTTCTTCTTGGATTGATTCTGGGATTTCTGATTAGACCCATTTTTAAACTTTCCTTTGCCTCGCTCATTACAACCCTTACCACAAGTCCTTCCCTTTTATCACATATTTTCAACCTTTGATGAAAATTTAACAAAACACTTGTTACCTCTTCCAAATAGTGTTTCTTTTCCCCACATAAGAGTGGTCACAAGATTTTTGTAGGTATGAGTTGAGGGCAAACAATTTAACAACATCAAAGCCTTATCATCCTCATCAAACTTCACATCAACTCTCATAAGATCACTTATGATTTGATTAAATGCATTGATGTGTTGATCTAGACTAGATCCTTCTACCATCTCAAGCCAATTTAAACATTACTTAATAAAAAATTTGTTATTGAGGGATTTAGACATGTACCGACTTTCTAACTTTTTCCAGATAGCCGTTGGAGAATCCTTCTCCATCACCAGATAAAAAACTTCGTCGGCCAAACACAAGCGTATTGTCGATCCTGCCTTTGCTTTCAAATCCAACCATGTTGCCTCATCCATTCCTTCCGGTTGAGTATCAAGCAGAGCCTTAGCCATTCCTTATTGCACAAGAATATCTTTTACTTTCCTCTGCCATAAACTGAAGTTTCCGGTTCCATCGAATTTGACAATGTCAAATCTTACGAAAGGCAATCTCGATGCCATAACAACAATCGCTTTGATACCAATTTGTTGTGATATGGATCGTATAATGAATATGCACAACGAAATAGTCAACAAGGAATAAATAACACAACCAATAAGCACAGCAACACAAAGATTTACGTGATTCGGTAAAGCCAACATCCACGGAAGCAAAAGGCACACAAATTTCACTATGGAAATCACAATGTACACAATACACTTCAATAATGATCACTCTCCCTCTCAAAATATGCCTAGATGACATATATAGAGTTTCCTCAGAGGTTTCCCCCTGTTTTCCCAACCACCCAACGTTCAAAAATTCAAAATTTCAGAAAACTGTCGCAACCCAAGTGCCTCTCGTAGACGAACATAGAGATTTCGTCGATGAGACCAAGAAGAACCTTCTTCGATGAATACAGGGCTCTCGTCAACAAAGCCAGAAGTCTGAAATTTCCTACTCTCAGTATTATTCATCGACGAGCTTCAGAGCCTTTGTCGATGAACCTCTGTCGTTCCCTCGTTGACGAGCATAGGCCCTTCATTGACCAGTCTTGTTGTGTTGCTCCCTTCATGTTTTTCCTCCTTCCTTCTTTGCTTATCAAAATAGAAGTATAAGAGCCACAAATAACGTATATAAAAAGTTAGTGAAGCAATGGGAATTGGGGTTCACTTGAAACACTCAAAAGATAAAACTAGATGCAACCCACATTTTCTTGCTTTGGTCCTTGCAATATGGCATTGTCTGGTAAGGTTACTACAAATGCCTAATTCCCCTCCCCCATACCTTTAATATTTTGTCACATACTACTCTAGCCTCTTCCCATCTTCTCTATTCACCTCATCCCTCTACTTATTGTCTCTTGTATGTTGTTCAATCTTACCTATATTCCTCCTATTCTATCCCTTACTAGTATTCTTCTTAAAGAACACCTTCTTTCTCTTAAACTAATTTTGATTTTACATATTCGTTCCATCTACTACCTGTATTTACAAATTGCCTCTCCATTTTATAACGCATACCACTTTAAAGAAATTTTTCCACAACTATTTTTTTCTTCTTTCTAGCTTTGTCTTGTATATATAGGTACTTATACCACCGCCCCATTAGCTACCACCATGAGCTCATCATCCCATGATCTTTCCTCTAGACTCCAAACCACAAACAGCGATGTTTGAGGATTTCTTGGCGGTAGTCTCATGGAATTGGTGAGGGTTAAGGATGTTGCCTTCATCTTTCTGAACTATGACAAGGGTCATACAATTTAAATGGTTTGCATTGGGGACTCTCCATTTGTATGGTAATGTGATCGTGAGACCCTGAGCACATCGTGCTGATCACCACTTATATGGTGGAAGTCCTCCATTAGCCCTTCACTAAGGAGCCACATGTGCTTCATGTTGGTGACTGTAGCTTCACTTTCGCACTGCCCGACCTCCTCTACGGTGTCTCCTTTCTTAGAAAGATGGGGGAGGACACAATGGAATCTTTTGGGGACAATATTTAGGAAGTTTAGATTTTATAAGGAGAAGATGCAGTGGTTGGTAACTAACTGATGTATCTTATGGATTAACAATTAGGCTTTCATTTATTAGGAATAAATTCATTAATTAGCAAGAAGTATAAAGAAGTTACTTTGGGTGTTTAAGAATATTAAATTTCATTTAATTAACACATATCATTATAGGGTTAATTTTGTCATGTACAATGATTGCCACCTCAATAATTCTCCACCTAATCAATTAGTTATCATTGTAGGTAATTAATATACTCTATTAATTAACGAAGATGAATTTTTGTGTTAGGGCTTAATTAATACAATAAATGTCTTAGATATTGTATTATGGATTGTACCCTTGCAACATATATGAGTGGGTCCTATATTCATATGGGTCCCAGAGTGGTTGTCTTATCAAGACCATTTGAGATGCAATATTGATTTTGAAAACTTAATATTTTTTTGTCTAATTAATGTAGTTTGGGTCCTATATTCATATGGGTCCAGAGTGGTTGTCTTATCAAGACCATTTGAGATGCAATATTGATTTTGAAAACATGATATTTTTTTGTTTAATTAATGTAGTTTATTAACGATCAAATAGGAAACCATTCTTCTATTTACCAATGTTTCATTAGCTAACTTTTAAGGATACATTTGGAACAATGACTTTGAGTACTAGATGTATTTCCGTGGGCTTCTCACAATAAATTAAAAGTGAAAATCTAAGAGATCTTGAAGATCTTTTCTTTACAACTTCATAATATTAATTAATTCATTTGTATTTTTTTTCTCTAACTCTAAGTTTTTGTTGTCAATTTATGCCATCTTTTCCCTCGATGATCTCCATCCTTGGACTAGTCAACTAGCCTTGGCAAAGGTGGATTAGTTGACCATTCCCTAAATTGATAAATTGATCATTCTTTGGTGGAACATGAACTATTGCTTTAGCATTAAAAACTAGTTGATAGGTTGATCATTCCAAGTGATAGGTCAATTGGTTGAAACAATGGACACACATTAACATGTTAAAGGCATACACTTCGGCCACAAAACATAAATATACCCTCTAAGCCCAAAATAGCAACATATGGGCTACTATGAACATATGTATTTTAAAATCTTATTGCTCTCACATGCTATAGATCTGCTTGTATTTTTTAAATAAAGAAAACTCCAAAAACTCTTATCCTGTAGTTTGGTAATATTAGCTTGGTTTGAGAGTCACTCATTTGCAAATGCTTCTTCACTTGTATATTCATTCCTATATGTATCTTTCTTGTACTCTTTTGCCATTATAATCTTTGATTTCTTTACCTCGATGAAATTAGATTTTGTAACAAGAAGTTGGTTATGGTGGAAACCCATGGTCATTTCGGCCTTAAGAGAGTGGACATAGGATTAGGAAAGCCAAGCTACTATAACAAGTTTGCATTTCTTCTCCCTTATCTATTTATTGTATTTATTCGTGTTAACTTTCTTGAGATTTTTTGGTTTGCAATAATTTTTAATTTAACCCTAGTTTTTGAATATAACCTGAAAACTAAGGTGTAGTCCCAAAAGGGGGGTGAATTGGGTTTTTAAAAGTTTCTTTTAAATCTTTTTACAAATTTTCAACCTTTTGTAAATTTAGTAAACACACAAGAATATTTTGATTTTTAATATTTAATTAAACCAACCAAAATCCACACTCAATATCAAAACAAACCAAATACTTTCAATAATGAAAAGTAGTCAACCAATCAACCAACCAATCACACACAAGATACTTAATTAATATATGAGCTGCAGCACCTCCAAGATTCAATGTTTGCAAAACTTAGCATAGAGTTTGATTAAAGCCCTATATTTATGGATCTTATGCACTTCCTTGTAACCAAAGTTTCTGCAAATGATTGATCAATGTACTCCCTTTAAGGTTTCCGCAAAAGATCAATCAATATACTTCCTTAAATTAAAAGTTTTCTCAATCTCAATTGTCTTAACTTCCTGCACTCTGATACACAATCACACAATTTATATATGCTTAAAAATTAAAGAGTAAGGGTTGAGAGTGAGACCGAGTTTTTTACGAGGTTTGGCTTATACCAGCCTATGTCCTCGCCTTAGGCAAGACCACCTAAGGATTCCACTATCATGTTCCTTTATGAGAGGAACAAACCGTTACAATCCCTCCTTCAATTAGGATGGAGCCCCCTCTCCAAGTGATACCCCACGCTTGGTACAATGATCCAATAACCCTGAACCATCAAGAAAACAAAGAGACAAGAAATAATTCTTGTGTACAAGAAGTGCTCTCAGATAGAGCTGTTTAGTACAAAATTAAGCACAGTTAATAGTTCAAAGTAAATATCAAATAGAATGAAATTGAAGCTCAAGGAAGTATGTCACTGAGATTCTTATTTTGATTTGTATCAAATCTCAGAAGATTAGCTTTAAGATTAATGATTAGAGATTCAGTTTATCTTCGAAAATTCCCAGCAAGAATATGTGTGCAAGAGGGCTTTAAGAGAGAGTGAGCAATATAGCTTGAAAACTAATTTTCAATCTTTTTGGTAATTAATTTGATATGAGAAACCATGTATTTATAGGCTCAGAAAGCATTAAATTCGTGTTACCCAAGTTACTTGGAGTGTTTCCCAAGTTTTTAGAAAGTTTGGGGCTCAAGCAACTCAATTTTGTAATTTAAAACCTTTTAAAAAACTAGTTGTTTACGAGGGTCAGTCGTCTGAACCCTTCATGGTTAGTCGCCTGACCTTTGAACACAGTGTAATTTTTCAATTCAAAACGGAGTGAGACACCTGAAGTGCCAGGGGTCAGTCGCCTGATCCTTCACTTCCTGATCAAAATTAATTTAGGTAAAATGTCAGTCGCCTGACCAAACATAGCTCAATCGTCTGAATAGTTATAAATGTTGTTTTTAAGGTTAGTTTCCAAAACTCTAAGCCATATTGCTTTGTTACATTTCGAATATATTTTCAAGGGTTTTCAAAGTAAGGTCTCTAAGTTCATATTAACCCCTAATGAGCTTCAAAGCATTCAAAATGATATTTAAAGTGAAGTACTTACATAAGACTTCCTAAGGACTTTAAAACTCTCTTAAACTTGAAGTCTTCATGTATTTCTTTACTTTGAGTCATCTTTGCTTTGAGCTTGAGTATTCTTTAAGCTTCATATGTCTTCACCATCTTGGATCTATTTGAGCTTTCATTTGATCACCTTATGAATGCAGTATAGCTTTACGATTCTTGTGATCTTTGGACTTTCATTTCTTGAACCTTTTGAACTTGTTATAGTAGGTTTCTTGAAATATAACTTTATGATTCTTGTGATCTTTGGACTTTCATTTCTTGAACCTTTTGAACTTATTATAGTAGGTTTCCTGAAATATCATCACTTAAACCATAATTTGTTAAATTATCCTTTATTTATTATCATCAAAACAGGATTCGAAAATCATGTTAGGCCAACAATCTCCCTCTTTTTTATGATGACAAATAAGGAGTAAAGATGAGAGAACCTTGATAAGGCTCCCCCTTACAATAAGCATACCTTTTAACAATATAAAAGAAATGATGATTTCAAATATAAGGTTAAAACTCAATAAGTCATAATCAAGTATTATAGCTCATTTCAACATTCTTTGTATTAAGATATAGCTCATGTCAAGATACTAGTATTAGTTAAAGTATTATCTCAAATAGTTATAGCTTATGCTTATGTTGCTTATATTCTTATTTGTGCTTTCTCATTATGCTCATGTGTGCTTTCTCATTATGCTCATTTTTGCTTTCTCATGTTTGCGCTCTAGGATACTCTCTAAGAAACTCATGTTCTCATGTTTGCTTTTTAAGATATCTCTCCCCTTTTAACATCAATCAAAAAGAAATAAGGAGCATAGTCACAAGGAGTCTTAGGATAGAACATAATAAGAACAATCATATAGTCATTAAAAAAATTTTAAAAAATCATAATCAAGGGAGTTACAAGTCAAACTAAAAGAAAAGCAAGCAAAAAAAGCAACACAAGGACAAAGCCAATACATAGATAAGACTGCAATACAACACAAAATGACAAATGGATAAATCATCATTAGAAGGATTTTCATCATCTACTGCTTCATCAGCTACTTTATCACCTTCTTCAGTACCCTCTTCACTTCCTTCTTTAGATTCTTCATCGGATGAATCATCACTACGAGGAACAGAGCTAGTATCCATAGGATCAACACTCCGAGATGAGCTAGCCCTATACTACTCTATGCGAGTAAGGCGCTGGTCAAGTGAAGAGCAAGTAGTGTGGAGTGAGTATATATTCTCCTGAAGTGACTAGAGACCTGAACGCGTATCTCTGCTGAATGTAGTGAACTCATGGTGAAAGGGTACAAACCAAGAAGGAGTATCAGATGGAGGTCCTTGTTCCTGTTCTGGAGGAGGAGGTATAGCTGCTAGCCTTTGTGGTTGTCCTCCTTTCAAAAACCAACCCTGCTCATGCTTTTCGTATCCCATTTGCTTTAGGGTTGTAGAGTTAAAAGGGTCATACTGTGTACGCTTTATGAACAGTTCAATAGGGATAGTGACATTGAGATGAGCAAAGAGAAGGTTTAGAACACCACTATACGGAAGAGTGACTCATCTAACTTCTAATTTTGCTAGATAGATCAAGTTTCTTCCTTTTCAGCAAACAACATAACACAAAGCAATCTACGTAAGAGATGTGATCATATGAACTACCTTGTGGTAGAATATTGTTTATGATGACTTTCTAGAGGATTTGAGCTTTTAAGTTTAGCTGCTTATACAGTGGAGGATGGCCAAAGTATACTAGTTCCTCTACCATGATCAGCAGCAAGAATTCCTCGGGAGTGAAACCTTGCTTCATAATCCAAGTTTAAGCAAGAGTTGGACATTCAAATTCTCTTGGGCTAATATGCAAAATTGGAGCCAAGGTGTTTGGTGTTAAGACTATCTTCTTTCCCCTAACCTCAGTGGTTAGTACATTTTCTCCATGTTTCATATTTGCATAGAAGATCTTCACTAAGTTTGGATACAACCCTTCTGATTGGTGAACGACAAAATTCTTCCAGCCAATTTCTTGAAACATTGGCAGAATTTTGGAAAATTCATAACGAAAGAAGGAGGTATCAAGAATTTTAACGAAGATAGGTTATGTAGAATGAAGATAAGTTCGGTATCGATGCTTCAATTGAGGAGTTACGAGCCATTGTTCGATATTATTATCATCTCTCCCTGACAAAGCACCTTGGTTTGCCATAGTTTTGGTGCGAGGCATCGTGATATTGAGAAATCAATCGAATAGCCAAGTGAAGCCCTAGAAAATGTGGGAAAAGATGTAGGAGAGTGATTGTGAGGCTTTGATTCGAGGGATTTTGAGCTAAGAATCAAGGAAAACCAAGAGTGGGAGCCTCGGGTGAGTGATGGAACAAAGGTCAGTAGCCCGGAGTCTGAAAAGTCAGGGTTTTTCAAGCTTAAAATCAATTTGTAGAAATTAAATTTCAACATACAATGCTACATCAGTCGCCTGAGGTCGGACGACTCAGGTGCCTGACCCTCCAATTTGCACTACTCGGTCGACCAAGCTTTTGAGCTCAGTCGCCTAACCTCCTTAATCCTTTAAATTTTCTCTTTTCACTCAACATTACTTCTTCCTAAACAACTTCCCTACTATGTAATAAACCTAGTTCTCTTCTAATTGGGGTTTTGTGAAAATATCCACCCATTGATCGTTTGTGTTTGTGAATTCAAGTAATATGTCTTCTTTTTGTACTTGATCTCTTACAAAGTAATGTCTTATAACAATATGCTTAGTTCTTGAGTGTGATATTGGATTTTTTGAAATGTTTAGTGCACTTGTATTATCACACTTAATTGGTATGGCTGAGTACTCTAAATTAAAGTCTTTTAATTATTGTTTCATGTAGAGTGTTTGTGCACAAAAACTACCTGCTGTCATATACTCAACTTTAGCAGTTGATAAAGTTACAAAATTTTGTTTCTTGGAAAACCAAGAGACAAGAGACCGTTCTAGAAAGTGATAAGTATCGCTTGTACTTTTCCTATCAATCTATTAACCAGCGTAATCGGCATCAAAAGAACTAATCATTTCAAATCCGGTGTCCTTAAGGTACCAAAGTCCTAAATCAATAGTTCCGATCAAGTATCTTAGGATTCTTTTCATTGCTATCTGATGGGATTCCTTAGGAGCTGATTGAAACTGAGCGTACATACATACACTAAACATTATGTTCGGTCTACTAGCTGTCAAATATAACAAACTTCCTATCATACCTCTATAGTACTTCATATCTACTAATTTTCCTTTTTCATCTTTATCTAGGCTTATAGAGGTACTCATGGGAGTTCCTATTGGCTTACTTCCTTCCATGTCAAACTTTTTAAGCATGTCTTTTATGTATTTTGATTAATATATAAATGTTCCTTTTTTAGCTTGCTTGATTTGTAAACCTAGGAAGTAATTTAACTCTCCCATAATACTCATCTCAAACTCATCTTGCATACACTTTGCAAATTCCTTACATAATTCATCATTTGTAGCACCAAATATAATATCATCAACATAGATTTGTATGATTAACATGTCTTTATTTTTGGTTTTAAAGAATAAGGTGCTATCCACCTTTCCTTTTGAGAAGTCATTCTTTAGTAAGAATCTACTCAATCTCTCATACCAAGCTCTAGGAGCTTGTTTTAACCCGTACAGTGCTTTTGTTAATCTAAATACATGATCGGGATTGTTTATGTCCTCAAAACCAGGAGGTTGTTTCACATAAACTTCTTCATTTATAAAACCATTTAAAAAAGCACTTTTTACATCCATTTGACATAGTGTGAATTCTTTATGAGATGCATATGCTAACAACATTCTAGTATCTTCCATTATTGCTACGGGAGTAAAAGTCTCATCGTAGTCTATTCCTTCTTCTTGATTGTATCCTTGAGCTACGAGTCTTGTTTTATTTCTTACAACAATGTCATTTTCATCCTTTTTATTCCTAAATACCCATTTTATTCCAATTATTGAGTGGTCATCAAGTCTAGGAACTAATTTCCATACTTTATTTTTTTCAAATTGATTCAACTCTTCTTGCATAGCTATTATCCAAGAATCATCATTTAAAGCTTCGTCTATGTTTTTAGGTTCTTCTTGTGATAGAAATGCATAGTAATTGCATAAGTTCTTTAATATTGATCTAGCAGTTACTCTTCTAGTAGGTTCTCCTATGATTTTATCTTTAGGGTGATTTCTTACATATTTTCATTCCATTGGCAACTCAGAATTTTCTATAGGATCATCATTTTGAGTTTCTTCAATTTCCTCTTCTTCTTCTTCTTTGATTTCTAGATCTTCTAGTTTTTGTGAAGTATAATATTTCTTTTCATTCTCAATTTCCTTTGCAAAAGGGTTTGATTCATCAAAGGTTACATGGATTGATTCAATAATTGTTAGTGTTCTCTTATTATAGATTCTAAGAGCTTTACTATTTGTTGCATATCCTAGAAAGATACTCTCATCCGACTTAGCATCAAATTTCCCTGAGTCATCTTTGTCATTAAGTACAAAACACTTAGATCCAAAAACATGAAAGTAAGCTATATTAGGCCTTCTTCCTTTCCATAATTCATAGGGAGTTTTATTTAGGCTTGATTTAATGGACACTCTATTTATTACATAACATGTGGTGTTAACCGCTTCAGCCCAAAAATATTTAGGTAGTTTGTTTTCATTTAACATTGTCCTAACCATTTCTTGAAGGGTTCTATTCTTTCTTTCAATAACACCATTTTGTTGTGAGGTTCTAGGTGCTGAGAAGCTATGTCTAATTCCATGTTCATTGCAAAATTTTTCAACATCTTTATTATTAAATTCTCTTCCTTGATCACTTCTAATATTTAAGACAATATAGCCCTTTTCATTTTGAAGTCTTTTACACAAGTTTATCAAGGTATTATATGCTCATCTTTTGAGGCTAGGAAGAGTACCCAGGTGATGAGCCCCTAAAATATATAATTTTAGACCCTCATTTGCCTTTGTTTATTCTCATTTTATTATGTATTTACCTAGAGTTATCATTGTTTAGAGTTATGTAAGGCTTGTTTGTATTTTCAGGAAAAATAGGTTAAAACCATGGAGTTAGGCATTACAAGAAGCCATGGAGGATTTAGAGGATTCAAAGCTCAAATTCAGACGTTCAGCCAAGCTCCAGAAGCTTCAGATCATAAATAGACATGAATATGATGCTTGACCATGAGGCGCAACCAGCAAACCATAGGCTCACCTTAGTCTTCCACTGCAAACTCCAAGGATCAGACTGAGATAAGAATGCTGCAAGGTTCGACCAAGTGCGTGACCAAGTAACACCCTAGAGTGACCACATCGAGATACTAAGACAAAACTGAAATTTATAAGTATTGAGAGTCTCGACGAAGTGTTCGACTAAGAGACCTTTAGGGGCGACCGTGTCGAGATACTGAGATTTCTTGAAGTTTGAGATGTTGCAAGTCTCGACCATCAGCTCGACCATCAATACCCTAAGGCACAACAAAGTCAAAGATACTGAAGATTCGAATCCTTGACTTCCCACGAGTCTCAACTAGGGTGTGCACAAGAATGATAGGGGAGCAACTTGGTTGACGACAATGATCTTCTTGCACGAGATTTGTTGCGAACCTTCTTGATTTGTAAAACAAACTTTGTAAACCCTAGAGCCTATAAGTATTTGCTACGAACACAAGATCTGGGTTCCTCTTTGGCCTCTCTTAGGTGAGTGACAAACCTAGGAAGTCATTGAGAGCGAAGTTAGAATATGAGTAAAGTAGTTTCGGTTCATATATGGAGTGTCTGATGGTCTGTGACAACCAGTGGTGTTCATGCAATAGCCGTGTATATTTGGATCTCCTCTTGCACTTCTAGCGTTAGTGACAGACATTTGGAATGATAAAGGGATGATCCTTTTACTCATGCTTTCCATTTACTTGTTGTGTGTTTAATGAAAGATCGCAGATAAGGATAAGCACTGCTACGTATCAGTTAGAGGGAAATAATCGGATATTGAACCACGGAGGTGTTCGTTATCGTTGAGATAGGGTATACTCTGGTTCTCGACCGTACTCCAGACGGTTGGTGCATCCTTACTACCCTGTGCCCTTGATCGCCCATCTCCCACTTTGGCTCGCTTGGGTTAGTACTTCTATGGAAGTTTGGATGAGCGTAGTTAGAGGCCTGACATCCAGTGTCTGATTCGGATCACATTATCATTTTGTAGGAGTAGGGTAACTTAGAAATTTACTTGCTTTCTGATAGTTTAGATTTAATTGATTTCCTTTATTGCTTTCTAGTAGTTGTTAGAGAATCACCATTGCAAAATACCATCTTTCACTTCTTTTTCATAACAAGGCTTTAGAAAATTAAATTGGAAGTAGTTTAACAATTGCGCTTCAAGTCTCCATGGATTGATACCTGACTTACCCACTTTCTATTGAACTTGGGATAATTAGGCTTTATAAATATTATTTTTGGTAGTTAAGGACCCAAGCCTTGGCGAGCCTACCACCAGGTAAACATAGAGTAGTCATTTACAATGAAGAAAGCATATTGCTTTCCTCTTATACTTTGAGTCCTAGTGGGACCAAATAAGTCTAAGTGTATAAGCTCTATGGGCTTGCTAGTGGAGATGTGTTTTTTCTTCTTAAAGCTGGTCTTAGTTTGTTTTTCTAATTGACAAGCATCATAAATTTTATCTTCAACAAACTTTGTACTAGGTAGTCCTCTAACTAGGTTCTTTTTAACTAGTTTTTATAGTAAGTTCATACTTGCATGACCTAGCCTTCTATGCCATAACCAACTTACCTCATTCATAGTTACTAAGCATGTGATGTTTCGAGATTTTAACTTTTCAAAATTTATGCAATATACATTATCAATTCTTCTAGTAGTGAATAGGATATTTTGTTTTCTTTATTTTCAACAAAACATTTGTATTGTTTAAAGATTACATCCAATCCTTTGTCATTTAATTGACTTATGCTCAATAGGTTATGTTTTAATCCTTCTACCAATAACACGTCATCAATGGTGAGGAAAGATTCTTTACCTATCTTACCGATCCCAATCATTTTGCCTTTGGCATTGTCTCCGAATGTAACGTATCCACCATCTTTTAGCCTTAATGAGGTGAACTTGGATTTATCTCAGTCATGTGCCTAGAGCACCCACTATCCAAGTACCATTTGTCTTTAGATGAGATTGTCCTGAGGCAGACCTACAAGAAGGGTTCAATACGTTACTCTTAGGTAGCCAAACTTTCTTAGGTTTCTTTTATTTCAGATTTGTTTTCTTTAATTTTCCAAACTTTCTTGATTTTCACTGTAGACACCCTATTTTTGCCCTAACCAAATAGAACAAGGGGTCCCCTCTTATTTTATTATTATTATTATTATTTTGTTATTATTATTTTCCTATATTATTAGTACTTTACTTGTATTTTTATTATCATTATTATTATTAGTATTTTTCATTTTTATTTATTATTACTAGTACGTTTATTTTATTTTTACTTTACTATAATTACTTTTATTTTTCATTTATTTTATTATTTTTGATATATTATTTATTTATTTATCACTATTATTATTATTATGAGTATTATTATTATTATTATTTATTATTATTACTACTATTGTTTTTATTATTTTTGGTAATGTTATCATCATTATTATTATTATTATTATTATTTATTACTTTTAATAATAGTATTTTATTTTTATTAATATTATTGTTATTATTATTATTTTATCATCATTTTTATTTTTTATTTTTATTTTTATTTTTTTATTTTATTTTTTATTTTATTATTTTTTTACTATAATTATTTATTATTTACTAGTAGTATTATTATTATTATTATTATTTATTACTATTATTACCTTATTGATGTTATTACTATAATTATTATTATTTCTATATGTATTATTACCATAAGAATAAGAGCAAAAAAAAAAAAAGAGAAAAAGAAAAATAAAATCCAAAAAGGAAATATTTTTAGGGTTTTTCAAATTTTTTTTATAAGAAGAGGGGGGCAGCACACAGACGGAGGGGGAAGCCAAAAACAAAAAAAAAAAACACGGCAGCGCATAGAGGCCAAAAGGAAAGAAAAAAGCCCTAACTCTCATCCTCATCTCTCCCTCACGGCAGCGCACAGCCGGAGGCGCACAGGAAACCAAAGAAAAAAAAGAGTCTGCTTCTTCTTCTTCTTCTTCCAGAACACCCGTGATCTTCTTCCCTCTTCCCTTGATCTCTGGCCACTCCCATCAACTCCGACAACCCCAGCAGCCATTGGAGGTACGCACACAGCATCTAACACACGCAGCGGCGACAACCACCGTCGCCCCAGCCACCACAGCCGAGAGCCACTCAGCTTTGCAGCCCCTCTGCACAGCTCCGGCAACACCATTGCTACCTCCTTCATCCTCACACTCCACCAACATCCAGCAGATTCCACGGCCATGCAGCTCTAGCAATCCTCCTAGCCACCGAAGCCTGCTGCTTCTTCTCTGCGCACAGGTCCTGCTGCTGCCGCATGAACCGCCACCTCTCCGGCCACTTATAGTCGCCGCCGCTTCCCCACGAGCCTCCAGCAACCATCGCCGTCTCCGGCATCCTTCCCCGTGCCGTCAGCCCACGGTGAGTCTCCTGCCCTTCCGCATGCAAACACGTGAATACACACGCACACAAACACAATGCACACACACACACGCTGAAACTCACAGTGAATTTCCTGCCTTCACACACACACACAACACTCATACCTTTTTTTTTTATTTATATATATATATATTTTTTTTATTTTATTAAATATTTGTATACCCCTTGTGATAATCCATGATCAGTTTTCATTTTATTTTATTGTAGGTTTTATTTTTTTTATTTTTTTTCTTTTCTTGCAACATGTGTCTCAGAATTTAATGCCCATGTTCATATTTTGTGATATTTATTGCAATCTTGAGGTTTATATTGTTATCATATGAGTTTAAAGGTTTTAATGTTAATATCCATACTAATTTTTTATTTTTATTTTTAATTTTTTCTCTGGTGTATCATTGTTTATATAAAATAATTACTGTCATGTTGTAAAGTATTTATTGAGGGGTTTTTCACATTATATGTGTATTATTATTATGGTCTTATTTTATTTATTTATTTATTTTTTTTTGGGTATTTATGATTTATTGTTATAGATTAACTTTAGAATTGACATCATGTTTTATATATGTGTAAACATTTTATATGTTTTAATGACTAGTATACATGTTCATATTTTCACTTCTTGTTATATTATTCAAAGTTCTAGATTTGCAGTTGTATTATTCAAACTCTCATTATCTTCATATTATTGCATATATTGTATATTTATTTTAGGGATTGCTAATTCCATAATTTCATCTTATTTGTTTCCATGTTTGTTTTTAACTTTTAGGGTTTGATTTATTGGCGAATTCTTAAATGTTTCCTTTATTCTTAATATTAGGGTTTTGTTAGTGCTATGTTAAAGTTTTGATTATTTATAATTAGGGTTTTTGCATGTATTTGTTAAAATGTATTATTATCATATTGTATAGTTATTAAAATTATGATATATATGTATTATTAGTATAGTAGTATTATTATGGTATAATATTAATATTTATGTATTAAGATATGTATATTATTGTGGTATATGTGTATTAGTATTCTAGTAGTATTATTATAATATATGTGTATTACTATTGCTAATTGTGTGATATAGGTATATTATCATTCTAATAATACTATTATTGTACAATGTTAGTACTTACGTGTTACGATATATAATATTAAAATATTGTTTTAACATTTATATGTTATTAATATTATGAGATATATATATATATATGTATCACTATCATAGTAGAATAGTTATTACATGTAGTGTATTATCATTATGATGTATTAGCCTTATCATTATCATATATATATATATTTTTTATTTTTATTTTTTACTATTTTCTATGTTTCTATTGTATTACAATATTTACTATTTCTAGTATTTTTGTATTATTGTATTAAGTATTTTCGTATTTATATCCCTATGATTTTATTGCGAGGGTACGAGCCTTCGGGCTTCACGTACCTTAAGTTCTGAGGGAATATATGTATATATTTATTTATTTTTTTCATTTTTCATGTGTGTTTATTAATTCATAAAAGGAGTAGTTTAAAGAATTATTAGATTAACTTAGGGATAATTTCAAATTAATTAGGTACCGTTCATAAGAACGGGCGCGTAGGGGGTGCTCGTACCTTCCCCTCGCGTAACTGAACTCCCGACCCCAACTCTGGTAATGTAGACCGATTCTACCCCTAACGGGGTAGTAATCATGTGTTCTAACTGCACTAAAGGTTAGTGGCGACTCCTACACCATATTTTTCCTGAAAATATTAAATTGATTCTAATTTCGCCGCCCGGGGCACACGCGCTCCCGAGTACGTCGCGACATTCACATTCATTCTTTTAAATGGACAATCAAATTTTATGTGTCCCTTTTTCTTATATAAGAAGCATGTAGTATGTTGATAGATATTAGATGAAGATGTGCTTGCATAACACTTTGATTCTTTAACAAAGTATCCCACATAAAGATTCTTCTTCTTTATGTTCTCAATTCCATTAAATCCTATTCCTTCTTTATCTAATGACATTTCTTGTTTTCCAAGCAATTTTTCAAAGTTCTCATTTCCTTTAGTAAAATTGTAAATGATTTTTTCCTTGTCTTCAATTTTACTTTTAAGGTCTTTTATTTCTAAGTCTTTCTTGCTTTCACCATTTACTTGTAATTTAACTAAATCTTGAGATATGTCATTTATTTTCTTCATAAGTTTATCAATGTGTGAGTTTTTTTCCTTTTCAGCTGCTTTTGATGTATCTAGTTGATTTTTAGGTGATTCATTTTGTTCCTTTAAAGCAATGTTCTTTTTAGTTACTCTTATGAACCTATTGTGTAAGACAAATAATTCAGCTTGAATTTCTTTGTATGACGGCATACTATCACATGAATCACTACATGATTCATCACTTGGTTCTTCGGATGAACTATAGTAGGAATTTACCTCATCCTTATGAGCCATGAAGCATACGTTGGCCATCTCTTGTTCACTTGATTTGTTCTTCGATTCGCTTGAGCTTGTATCATCCCATGTAGCTTTCATTGTCTTCTTTTTCTTCTTCTTGTCTTTCTTCAATTGTGGACAATCAGATTTAATATGTTCAACCTTTTTGCAATTATAACAAGTAGGAGGTTCATTCTTATTCTTATTTTCCTTTTTACTTGCTTCTCCTTTTTTAGTTTTTGAACCTCTAAACCTTCTAGCAAACTTCTTATTTATTCTAAAGAATTTTTGAAGTCTTTTAGTAATGAAGGCAAGTTCTTCTTCATCTAATTCACTTCCATATTCCTCTTCTTCACTAGAGCTTTCTTTGGCAGCCTTAAGGGCTATAGATTTCTTAGTTTTATTTCAACATTCCTTTCATTCATAGCCATCTCATAGGTGAGAAGGGATCCAATCAGTTCATCTAGTGAAGTATTTTCAAGGTTTCTTCCTTCCGTTATAGCTGTGGCTTTGAGTTCCCAAACGGGTGGAAGACCTCTAAGGATTTTTTCGATCGTCTCATAAGTAGAGTAAGTTTTCCCTAAAGCATTAAGGGAGTTTATAATATAAGTGAACCTAGTGCACATATTTGCAATAGATTCATCTGAATTCATCCTAAAAGCTTTATATTCGCTAGTAAGCATGTCAATTCTTTTATCTCTCACATCAATGGTACCTTCATAGGTTACCTCTAGTTTGTCTCATATTTCTTTTGCTGTTTTGCATGCCATGACCCTATTGAATTCATTTATGTCAAGAGCACAATATAAAGCATTTATAGCACTTGAGTTAACTTGCAACATCTTATGATCATTTTCGGTCATGTCTTTTTCTTCTTTGGAACTTCTTTTCATCTATAAGTTTGGTGGGGATAAGATCACCATGTGTGACAACCCTCCATGCTTTCCAGTCCATTTTTTGAAGGTAGATTCTCATTCTTTGTTTCCAAAAAGAATAGTTAAGTCCACAAAAGATCGGAGGTTTGGTTGAGGATTGACCCTCCCCAAAGGGAGCTACACCTATGTGTGCCATTTAGATCTTTATATAGCTTCTAATTAAGATTTTCTATAACCCCTTTCTGATACCAATTAAAAACTAAGGTGTAGTCTCAAGAGGGGAGGTGAATTGGGTTTTTAAAAGTATCTTATAAATATTTTTACAAATTCACAACCTTTTGTAAATTTAGCAAACACACAAGAATGTTTTGATTTTTAATACTTAATTAAACCAACCACAATCCACACTCAATATCAACACAAACAAAATACTTTCAATAATGACAATCAATTAACTAATCAACCAACCAATCAAACACAAGATACTTAACCAATATACGAGTTGTAGCACCTCCAAGATTCATCATTTGCAAAACTCGGCGTAGAGTTTGATTAAAGCCTTGTATTTATGGATATTATGGACTTCCTTTTAACTAAGGTTTCCGCAAACAATTGATCAATGTACTCCCTTTAAGGTTTCTGCAAAAGATCAATCAACATACTTCCTTATATTAAAAATTTTCTCAATCTCAATTGTCTCAGCTTCCTGTACTCAGATGCATAACCACACAATTTATATATGCTAAAAAATTAAAAAGTAAGGGTTGAGAGTGAGACCGAGTTTTTTACGAGGTTCGGCTTATACCAGGTTATGTCCTCGCCTTAGGCAAGACCACCTAAGGATTTCACTATCACATTCCTTTAGGGGTGGAACAAACCATTTTAATCCCTCCTTCAATTAGGGTGGAACCCCCTCTCCAAGTGATACCTCACGCTCAGTACAACAATCCAATAAACCTAAACCATTAAGAAAACAAAGAGACAAGAAATAATTCTTGTACACAAGAAGTGTTCTTAGATAGAACTAGTTAGTACAAAATTAAGCCCAACGAATACTTCAAAGTAAATATAAAAAAGAATGAAATTAAAGCTCAAGGAAGTATGTCACCAGGATTCTTCTTTTGATTTGTATCAACCTCAAAATATTAGCTTTCAGATCAATGATTAGAGACTTAGTTTATCTCAAAAAATTCTCAACAAGAATACGTGTGCAAGAGGGATTTGAGAGAGAGTGAGTAATATAGCTTGAAAACTGATTTTCAATCTTTTTGGTAATTAATTTGATTTGAGAAACCATGTATTTATTGGCTCAAAAAGCATTAAATTCGTGTTGCCCAAGTTACTTGGAGTGTTTCCCAAGTTTATAGAAAGTTTGGGACACAAGCAACTCGATTTTGTAATTTAAAACCTTTTAAAAAACTAGCCATGTACAAGAGTCAGTCGCTTGAACCCTTCGTGGTCAGTCGCTTGACCTTTCAACACAGTGTAATTTTTCAGTTTAAAAGAGGGTCAGTCGCCTAAGGTGCTAGGGGTCAGTCGCTTGATCCTTCACTGTCTAATCAAAATTTATTCTAGTAAAATGTCAGTCGCCTGACCAAACACAGGTTAGTCGCCTAAACAGTTATAAATGTTGTTTTTCATGTTAGTTTCCAAAACTCTTAGTCATCTTGCTTTTAGGTTAGTCGCCTAAACAGTTATAAATGTTGTTTTTAAGGTTAGTTTCCAAAACTCTTAGCCATATTGCTTTGTTACATTTCGAATATATTTTCAAGGGTTTTCAAAGTAAGGTCTCTAAGTTCATATTAACCCCTAATGAGCTTCAAAGCATTCAAAATGATATTTAAAGTGAAGTACTTACATAAGACTTCCTAAGGACTTTAAAACTCTCTTAAACTTGAAGTCTTCATGTATTTCTTTGCTTTGAGTATCTTTGCTTTGAGCTTGAGTATTCTTTAAGCTTTATATGTTTTACTATATTAGATCTCTTTGAGCTTTCATTTGATAACCTTGTGAATGGAGTATAACTTTATGATTCTTGTGATCTTTGGACTTTCATTTCTTGAACCTTCTGAACTTGTTATAGTAGGTTTCCTGAATTATCATCACTTAAACCATAACTTGTTAAATTATCCTTTATTTGTTA
The DNA here is from genome assembly GCF_029873635.1 of Malania oleifera. Classification (NCBI taxonomy): domain Eukaryota; kingdom Viridiplantae; phylum Streptophyta; class Magnoliopsida; order Santalales; family Ximeniaceae; genus Malania; species Malania oleifera. The sequence continues at coordinate 13,241,984 of NC_080423.1, read as the reverse complement.
TCATCAAAATAAGATTCAAAAGTCATGTTAGGCCAACATAACCAATTTACCCCCTCTATTGGGTTACCTTTGGGATAACATATGATGCCAATATATAGAGTGTTTCTATTTGACTTGAATAACTAATAGTTAATTTTCCTAAAATATAATAATTTGTGCTTTCTAAGAACAAATTCTTCATTGATTACTAGAAAATAATGATTTCAAAATGATAAAAATCTTAAATAAAATTGAAAAATTTAACAACAAAGGTTTAATTAGATGAATTTTTTTTTTTAAAAAAATAGCAATATAATCTATTTTAGTGACAATATATGTTTCCCCTAAATGTTGAAGTTGTGTTTAGAAAACACAATGTAGATCTCTCTTTCTCTTTCTCTCCAATAAATATCAATGATTATTTTTTAAGTGAGTTTGTTTTATATTTGAACAATTAAGATCTCTCTCTCTCTCTCTCTCTCTCTCTCTCTCTCTCTCTCTCTCTCTCTCTCTCTCACTAGATGACTTCCTTGCTATAATATAGACAAACCATGGTTAATCATAGGTGATTTTATTACTGTCAAATAAATTAAGGAGTGTAGTACTAAGTAAGAATTTGGTAGTATATCTAATACGAATGACTTCAATTTTCTTCTCAGTACTGGTTTGGACAACTTTCCTCCTATTGGACCTCTATTTACCTAGACAAATAAAAAAGAGTTAGATTTATTGTAGAGAAGTTAGATAGGGCCTATTCTCCCCAAAGGCAAGTTAAAATGTTCCCTAGTGCTCATATTGAATTCCTCTCTCCAAGTGTCTTAGATCACTCTGTTATCTTTAAAAAGTTTAACTCTACAATGTGTTTCTCTATTAGAGATCAATGTCCTAAGGTAGTTTAGGCTCATATTATTTATAGAACATCTTATTCTAAGACATGCATTCATCTACTAGGTGGCTTTTTTAATTAGGTTTCGAATATTAGAAAAATTAGTTGCTTAAGATAAAAAAAAATGATAGTATATACATATATGTAAAGCTGGAACTGAAAAAAAGAAGTCATCTATTCTATTTGAGTTTTAGAGTGCTCGATAAATATATTTTTAAGCTAATACTACGAGAAAGTAATATGACTTGGTTGAGTAATCTTGCCAACTTATCAAAGAATCGAGATGAGGTTAGGTTGATTTTGTTAGTTGCTATCTATCACTAATGGAGGATGAGGAATGATTTGATATATTTAGGAGTTAATCCTAATATGATTCCATTTAAATCAAGTAGCAAAGGATGTTAGACTCAATTGCAAAAAGATTAAAGGATTGGAATTTCTAGCATATTCAACTTGTTGTAATCTATTGCATACACTATAAGCCTGAATTGCCTCTATTCTCCCATGGGTTATATATGATGGTTATATTTTACAAAAAGATGAAAGGGAAGTTTTATAGGACTTTATAAGGCCAGCTATGCTATATGGATTGAAATGTTGGGTGATAAAGAAATATAATATCCAAAAAGTAAAAGTTGCTGAGATGAGAATGCTTAGATGGATGAGTGGTATAATAATGAAAGATAAATTTAGGAATGAAAATATTCATGGTAAATTAGGTGTAACTCTTATAAAAGATAAAATAAGGGAGGGACGACTTAGATGGTATGGACACTTGCAACGTAGGCCACATAGTGCACCAGTGAGGAAGAGTGAGTTAGTTACCGTGGGGAATAGTAGAAAGCGTAGGGGTATACCTTAAATAACTTAGGAGGAGATAGTGAGTAAGGATTTAATATCCCTGAATTTGTCAAAAGAAATGGTTCATCATCGCATAAATTAGTAGAAAAAGATTCATATAGCTGACCCCACCTAGAGGGACTTAAGACTTGGTTTTGTTGTTATTGTTGTTGGATATTTTACAAAACGAAAATGTTGCCACTAAATGTTGAATTAATTCTAAAAATCACAATTTCTCCAAGAGTGTAATAGAACAATTTTAAAAAAAAAATTCTAACTTAGAAATGCTGTTCTCCAAAACATCTATAGAAGGGTTCAAATCAAAATTTAGAAAGGAACAAAATGCCATGTAGTGCACGTGTTTGTTGCAATAGGAATATTAATTCTTAGCGCTCATGAAAGAAATTATATTGTGCACTCTTTGAAGGCCTCCATTTCAAAAGGAATCATGGTTTTGGACAATAGCAAAGGATTTGTTTTCAAGTTATGGTTTACACGCCTTCTAATAAATTTAATAGTGCAATAAGTTGCCATTAAAAGTACGATTTTGTTTCAAAGAAAAAAAAAACAATAAGTTTTGCTAAAGCATAAAAGTACAAAAAAAAAAGTTGAAAAAAAAATTATTGGTGAATACTTTTTTAACAAAAATCAAAAGAAATAAATGCTATTTGTTGGAAAAAAAATTAAAAAAAAAAAAACTTCTTTTGTGGTGGAAACGTATCTCACCAATAAAAAAAGAAAAATGTATATTGCAAACACAATTTCTACTAACATATAATAACCTCTTGTTTTCGAAGAACAAAATCCTTGTTGACTCCTCAGGTAAAAAAAAAAAATCACTTTTCTTTAAAGTGGAGCTTGTTTAAGGAGAATTGGAAAGGCTTGAAACAAATATTATTGTATTTTAAAAATAAAGAATGATCATAACACATCATTTTCATAGACAATATGTTGCCACTAAAAGTTGAAATTGTGTTTAAAACACACATGTCCAAGAGTATTAGAAAACAACGTTTTCCTATTATTTAAGATAATTATTCAATCCCACTTTTTATATATAATTTTGTACTCCCGAATCTTTCTCTATTTCTTTATTTTTGTTTATCTTGCCCTTTTGGCCCTCCAACATTAACCAAATGACAAAAATACCCTTTCAAATGACAAAAAAAAAAAAGACGTTGCTCATGTCAACATTTGCCAACTCTAAAGCTATAGTAGTTTTTATTAATGTTTGACAAACTCTCAAGTCTAGTTTGCCCCACTTTGCAACTAGCAATTGCAAATTGGAGTATATATATGAGATTTTGTATTCGATTTTTTAATGATTTAGTGATGTTGGGAAGTAATCTATGAGCAACAATTGCACAAGCAAACTAACACAACAAAAAAATACGACACCAGATTTACGTGGTTCGGTCCATTGTGACCTATGTCCATGGGAGAGCACACAATCACTATAAACAAGGAGAATTACAAGGAGGAGGAGGCTACTGTCCTCAGCTCTACTCTCTCTCTCTCTACAACACACCCTACCTCACACAACACACCACACTCTGCAACTCCCTCTCTCTGCACACACACACAACCACACAACTCACCACCTTGCTACACACTATTACACACACATACATTACATATATATACACAAATGGGAGCGGGGAGAAGTCAAATAAAGTGGCTGCAATTCAACATGGTAGGCCGAGTTTGGTGGTCATTCGTCTCCAACGTAAATGATTGCGGTTGGGTGGTGCAGCTGCGGACACCAATACGAGCCACACCCTAACAATCTCCACCTTGGCGAGTATCAACTCCTAAGTCCACAGCTCCACCTTGATACGAACTTGATCAAGGCAAATCATCATAGATTGGTTCAAACGTCTAGACCATGCAAAGAGTAACGCCTTCTTCATTGGCAAACATAACTCATTTGTTCGTTCCTGACTGTTAGAATTTGTGTATTCCCAAGAGGGGGGGTGAATTGGAATTTTAAACTTTTTCTCCTAGGTTAATGTATTCAACAATGGTATATGCACAACCTAGGGCCTATCTATGCAATTTCCAAATGCGTAGATAAATATAATATGGAAATTATGTTATACGCATCATTCACCCATAACATACATGTGCGGTAAATGTAAAGTGCGAAAATATAAGCAAACACACGATATGTTATTGGGGTTCGGCCAACTGTGCTTACGTCCCCGCCTCAAGCTCGCAAGCTTGAGGATTCCACTAGTAGCTCACTTAAGGGTGGAGCGGCACCGTTTACAACTAGGTCAAATTAACACAGGGCTGACCTCAACCTTAACCAGGTCAATTAGCGGGGCTGACCTCAACCTACACGCCTTAAAAGGACGACGCACCTAACTTTCCTAACCGGGTCTAAGCCAATCCGGGACTATTCCAGGGCTAGTCTCCCTCTTCAGGCCCGTGCCTAGAAATACAATAGATTTGAAATACAATCAAATGGTACAGTGATTGTGCTTTCAAGTAAAGCAGATATGTACCCAAATTCGCGCAATAATATACACCACAAATGTGAAATAATTTGAAAGCTCAATGTGGTCTAAGATGTCAACTCTCAAATAGATTTACTATCGTTGTAATGAGTACGTGAGAGTGCAAACCTAAGTGATCTTTGTATCACAGGATATTCAATCTAAGTGCTCAAACAAAGATATTATCCAAACTTCATATATTTCAATCAACAAGTTTTCTTAATACATATATGTATATGAAGCTCTAGCAACGTATAAGTTTGGTTTGCAAAAGGCTATTCAATCTTTGTATTCAGCAAGGGATATATGAGTTAGCGAATATTGCAACAAAGATTTTATCACATTAGCAAATATCTCATCAAATATTTTCAAGATAAAACACAGTAGATATTTGAGAATGTTTTTGCAACAAAAAAAAAAAAAAAAATACAATCTTCTTAAGATGTTGCAAAGAAGGTGCAAATCTTAGAAGATCTATCAAAGTTTTCTTAGGATAGACTTATTTATAAAGTCTCCCAAGAATACTCAGGTTTAGCTCTCAATGAAAATAAATCAATCAAATATGAATAGGAGAGCAAACCAATTAAATATAAACACTCAAAACCAACTTACAAATGATGTAGGCAATATGGGAAGGTAAGATTGAGTGTGTGGAGCTTGGAAATGAGTATTATAGGGTTTTGGTTTTTCAAAGAATTTTCCCTAATCAAAGTGACTAATCCCTCTTTAATCTTTGCAAATGAACACATATATATAGGCAAGGGAGAAAATATGACCGTTGGGGACCTATTGGGTATTATTAGAAAAGTTTAATGAAGTTTAAGGCATTTTAACCCTGTTTAAAAAAATATTAACCACGGTAAAAATAGGACCAACCCGAGAGGTTCGGTCGACCAGAACTCAAATGGCTCGGTCGACCAGGGGTGTTTTGAACTGAGTGGTCGGTCGACCAAGGAAGGGCGATTTCCCAAATTTCTGAGGTTCGGTCGACTGGGCCTTTTTGAACTGCATGGTTCGGTCGACCAGATCGCTAGGAATCCTCCCGAGACCCTTCGGTCGACCAGGTAGTTGGAGTACAAAAAAATAGTCGATCGACCGGGAGGTCAAAATGTTGACTCTCAAGTGGTTCGGTTGATCTGGAGTAAATGAACTACATGGTCTCGGTCGACCGGGACCTAGGTCAACGGTTGACCTAAGTAAGGTTCGGTCGACCAGGCCAAAAAATGAACTGTTTTGGCTGGTCGACCGAAAGTGCACCAAGTGTGCATTTCGGTCCCGTATTGACCCAAACAAGTCCTATTCAAGTGCCTAACAAACATATGTGAAATATGTGTGTGTCCTAAGGTCACTTGGGATCCAATTTGAAGACACCGAAAAAGTTTGGTGTCGGTCGACCGAAGGTGCACCCTAAGGTCTTTCTACGATCCTTTTTCATTCATGGTTCGTTTTGAGCTTACATAATAAATCATACGTGTGATATGTGTGAGCTTATTACAAACCAAATGCCCTAATTACTATTACAGACCAATATAGATATATTACAAAGAATGTGATTTGGCCTTTAAGCTTTTCTTGCTTTGTGCACATCTTGATCTTATCATTCTTGATTCCTGCACAAAAACTCAAACACTCATTAGATGCAATGAGTATTTGTCATAATCAAAACTGGGCGTGACCAATAAGGTCAACATTGGCGACGTGCAACTATCATCATCTGAGGTCAAACCACCAACCACTGTGGTTCCCATCAACTGATACAGCCCATGAGACTCCTTCCCAGTAAATATCATTGAGTCATGTCGGGTCACCTCCATAGCTCCACCTGCGACAGAGATTTGGCAACCCTTAGAATCCAACCGACTAAAGGAGATCAAATTTCTTCGCATCCTTGGAATGAAGTTTACGTCATCCAAAATACGAACCGCTCTAATAGGCGTCTTCAGCTTCTCAGATCCAATCCCTCTGACATTGAATAAAGACATATCACTGAGTGATACCGTACTGCAAACTTCTTTGAAAGAATGGAAAAATTCTTTCTTAAAACAAACATGAACTGAACTCCTAGAGTCCAAAACTCATCCATCATCGTTTGGACTGTAGCGAGCATTTATGTTCTTTCTCATCAAGTTTCGGCACTCCCTCTTCATATGGCCATACTTCTAGCAATATTGACACTGCACATTTCTTCGACTGATTTGTCGATGTAAGCTGCTCGCTATTACAAGGACCTCATCATTATAATGCCATGTGACATGCTCCAATACATTAACACCATCCTGTGTTTTCTTTTCTTCTTTATATCGTTTTCGATCTTCACAGTCCCTCTTGAACTGCCCCTTTTTATCACACCAATAACATACAACCTCGCTCGTATCTTATCCTCTTGATTTTGAACGCCATTTTTTACCTCTGAGCTTTCGATCTTTGCTTCTTCCTTGTCTCTCATTATTAGCCACCAAAGCTTGCTCATGAGACATCACAATCGGCTTTCTTAATGTCTCAAAATCTTGAAGTGATGCCATCACATCATCCAACTTCAAGGTATCATTCCCCACGAGTAATGCAATTACCAGACCATCAAATGAAGCTGGTAGAGACGACAAAAGTAGAAGCGCTTTATCCTCTTCATCAATTTTTATGCGGAGACTTAACAACTAGGTCAAAATCTTGTTGTAATCATTTATGTGATCAAAAAGACTACTTCCCTTATTCATTCAGATTTGATAAAGTTTCTTCTTCATAAACAACTTATTGGTAAGGGACTTTGACATTATCTTTGCTCCAATTTCTTCCAGAGCTCCATTGGTGAGGTTTCGTCTAACATCGAATATTTAACTTCATTTGCTAGACACAATCAGATTGTGTTGACCGTCTTCATCTCCAATTCGGTCCAATCATCTTTGAAATCATCTGAATTCTTATCAATTAACGACTTGATCAAGCCTTGATGAACCAAAATATCCTTCACCGTGCTCTGCCACAAATTGAAGTTGTTCCACCCATCAAACTTCTTCACCTCAAACTTTGAAGTACCAACACCTACCATTTTGCTCCTAATCTCACAAAATAGACATTGCCAATGGCTCTGAAATGGCCAAAAATCTTAGAAATGGTTTAAACCATTCGAAAAATTAACCCGAAATGGCTCTGAAAAGCCCAGTCAAACTTTTCATCAAACTAGAAAAAAAAGTCAACTCTCTGTTAACTTTAACGAAATATTCTCGCCTTTACTCCTAACGACGTTAATGGCCACTAACATCGTTACTGACGTAGTTTGCTGATGTGTCCTGGGGCCCACCTCCTGTGGGGTCCACCTGTTGACGTGTCCTGCGGGGCCTACCATGGGTCCCACCTAATGACGTGGCACTGTATGGCTGTAGACGTGCATGGGGCCTGTGTTGACGTGGCTGCTGACTATGCAATTGACGCGGCCGTGGACCTGCTGATGTGGTGCTGACGTCAACGCCTTCAACCTCCAGATCACTAGTCGGCGCATGAGGGCACATCAGGGCAGGTGGCAGCGTTGTCTTTTCGTCGGCAGTGCGTGTAGGCGCGTGCAGCCTCTTCTGAGCTCCGTTTGAGCTCTGGTTACCGCCGTTGGCTTCGTCTCGATGAGAAGAATGTTTTGGTGGTCTCAAAACCGAGTTTCGAGCTACTTGACAGAGGCTCAAATTTGGGAATTTTGCTCCAAATTGACGATTTTGCTCCAACCTCGCTTTAATACCATTTGTTAGGAAGTGATCTACGAGCAACAATCGAACAAGCAAAATTATGCAACTAAAAATACAAGGCCATATTTACATGGTTCGGTCCACTGTGACCTACGTCCACGGGAGAGCACACAATCACTATAAACGAGGAGAATTACAAGGAGGAGGAGGCTACTCTCTTCAGCTCTACTCTCTCTCCCTCTCTCTACAACACACTCTGCCTCACATAGCACACCGCACTCTGCAACTCCCTTTCTCTACACACACACCTCACGGCTCTCTGTTGCACACACACACAACCACAACCACACAACTCACCACCTTGCTACACACAATTATACACACATACATTACATATATATACACAAATGGGAGGGGAAAGAAGTCAAACAAAGTGGCTTCAATTCAACATGGTAGGCAGAGTTTGGTCATCCGTCTCCAGCATCAACGATTGTGGCTGGGTGGTGTGGCTGCCGACACCAATACGAGCCACACCGTAACAAGTGATACCCAATATAGTTTTTAGTATTATGTTTTGTATAAATTTATATAAATTAAATCTTTCATTTTTTTTTCATCAACAATACTCTTTTAATATTAGGAAGTTATGAATATTTCCAAATTGTTCTGGTGCATTTACAGTTATTGCTTCTATGAACATAGTAGCTAAATAATCTCGAGATTTTGATGCCCATACAAAATTATTTATTATTTAATTTTTTGTTTTAATAGTTCAAGCACTCTAATTTAAATATTTACATTAAGAAGATTAATTACATTGAATAAATTATGTAATAACACTATTGCATCTTATCAATCAATATTCATTTTCTTATCACTATGCATAAATGTTAACTACAAATAGTACATGATTGATGAACGTAAATAAGGGGAAAAAAGTGAAATTGACTATCTACAAATACTAAGAGACATATGCCATATCTTGTAATGCAACCAGTTAATAAAATTTAAATAAAGATTCAACAAGATAGTATGTCAATATTGATGGTACAATGTGATTGATGAGTTAATAAGAAAAACCAAACAAACAATGAATGAAAGACATAGAAGTGTGCATATTGTTGTAGTCATATACCATAGCTTAATTGTCCAGGTCAAAGTCTGACAACAAACATGACAAATCTCGATATCATTAATTTTAAATTTATAAATGACCAATTATAAATGCCAAAAAAAAAAAGTTCAGCTTCAAATATCGTGATGTTGTTTGGTCAACTAACAAAATATACCATGACACATAATCTCGTAGGAAATCTTTGAGTAAATTTGAGTTTGGGAGGCAAAAGCAACAAAGAAATTCTCAATATAACGGCAAGAGGAAATCAATTCAGCAAATCAATCTTCATTTCCCCCAAGGCACTACCATGACTTACCGAAACACTAGAGCTACTAATGAACAACATCATCTCAAAGGAAAAATCCTACACAATAAAAAAATACACATGATTATGGAAGTAGGAGAAGGAGATCTAGCCCAACTATGGGAATCATAGAGTAGTCCAAGGGGAAGAAAAACTTCTTTCTAGATCAGGATGTAGAACCTATAATGGAAGGATGGAAACAACTATACAAATCCATAAGTAAACTATAAAATCACTTAACCCAATAAGAACAAATCAACCCAAAGGAGGATGGCAAATTTCAAAATAATAGCCAAAAACATAATATGTGTTGAAGCAAATTCAAGCATCTCTTCTAATTTTGGACCTCAACCCAAGGAAGAAGATGCATGATGGTTCACATAACAAGGGAAAGCATGCGGCTCACAGAAAACATCACAATTGCTGAGGCAACATTTCCTAAAAAATCAAAGCTTTGGAAATACAAGGCTTTTTTAGGTCAAATCTTATTAGATTCAAATTCAAATTCAAAATCAAATGTATTGGCATGTGGTACTTCCTCAGGCTTAAGCATGTTGAATTCCTCCAATGACCATGAAAGGGATTTAGAGGCCCAAGAAAAAAAAAATCAAGTTAGGATAAGAAACAAAAGGCTAAAACCTTGGATGTAACGACCCGAACCCTTAAACCTAGTCCGATGCGCTATTCCTGAAAATCCTGATATTCCATAAATAGATAAATACATTCGCAGTGGGAAACATAACTATGATCCTCAATCATAAAAATAAATATTAGAGTTTACTAATTCTATCCATAATCCATAATAACCACTCATCACCTGCATTTCCATATATACACACATCTCCAAAAATATAACCAACACTTCCAGTATTCACAACCATCCATAAAATCCAAAAGACTTAAAACATAAAACATAACTTATTTATATCCCAAATATCATCAAAATATTTATACTCTTTTCTTTATCTAGAACCCCAAAAATGCTATCAACCTCGAGCTTCTCTAAGCTCGTTTACGTGGTGGTCCTGAAAAGATAAATTCGTATTCGGGTGAGACACATCTCAGTAAGGGAAAGAAACAATATATATTAAAATAGTGTGTGGTCAACATGAAAATCATATATAATATTTTAATATCATTTGCAAAACCATTAACATAATTCTGAAATCATTTTTTCAACCTAATCAAACACATGTAAAATATTCACCCATGAGACTACCCAAGGATAGGGGTGATTACCCGCCCATACAAGTAACACCCCTCTGCCCTGATACATTTGGCAACCCAAAGGTCATAACTGAAGCAAACTATGACACTCACCTTACTCAGTAAGCCTTCAAGTGATAAATTAATCTCGTACTCATACAATTCATACAAAGTTTACCAGCGAAAGCCCCCAAGAATAAGGAAATCTACTCGCCCATACAAGTAGCTTCCCTCTACCCTAGTGCGTTATGCAGCCTCCTGCTACATCTGATACTACTAGTGCACTCGCCTTTCTTAACAATCCCTCAGGCGAAGAGTTTTCCCCGCCTTAAAGTAACATATTCTACTAACATAAATACTTGATAATATCTTAATACATTATTCTGTCTGTTGTTATTCAGTCATCCATATCTGTTCATGTTCATAACTTTAGCATTTCTTGACATTTCACTTTACGTAACCTTTAACATTTTCTATCGTTCACATTTCATATTTCATATCCATTTAATTCACATTTCCATTTCATTCATTCGTACTACAACTCCTTTTAGCTGTACATTAGTTAGTCCACATAGATATGCATTAGAATCTGCTAACATAGCTCCTTTTAGCTGTCATCAATTAGTCTACAGCTCCTTTTAGCTACCATTGCATACATGGTTGCATTATCAAATACAAGCAACATAGTCCTTATACATTTCATTATCATTGCATTTCTTACACAGTTTGCATCTCATACATATTACATACGCTTACACAACATTACTATCTACTCATGCCACACAGTTTTGCAAAAAAAAAATGCTTACATTGCCTGTAAAATAAGCCAATCAACATTTAACGTTTATATACTGAAAAAATACCTTCATTTCTTGCATAATTGTCCTAAAAATATTATTCACTTTCATCAATTCATTTTCACATATACGTATTTAAATAGACAAATCCTAAGCTCAGAAAAAAATTATTTACATGGTTGACATTTTATACCCACATGAAACATATATACATATATAACATAATCCATTTTAATTTAATATATGAAAACCTGATTTAATATATAAATTTCCCCCTTACTTGAATCCTCGAATTACACCAACAGGAAAAATGTTTTCCTTCGCAAGAAAGTAACCTTAGATCTTTATATACTCGTCCTTGCCACGTGGACTCGTCAACGAGAAGATAAGACTCGTCGACGAACCACTGAAGAACACTCGTCGACAAGGTCGTGAGCTCATCGACGAGTTTCAGAATAGCCAAAACCCTCTCGGTTAATCCTCATCAATGAGACATACATACTCAGCGATGAGGCTCACAACATCACTCGTCGACGAGAAAATCCAACTCATCGACGAGCACCTGCTCATTATCCTTTTTTTAAAAAAAAAAATTTATTTTCCCTTCTCTTTCTTTATTCCTTATTTATCTTTTCCATTTATTATTTTTCCTAATTATTTTATCTTTAAAATTTTTTGGGTCGTTACATTGGACCTCAAAGATTTTAAGACTTTCAAGAAAATCCAAGCATCTCCCCCAATTTTGGGTCCATTGACCATTGCTAACCTCAAACCATCGGCAAGCCAGGAAATAATATGATCCTAAGTATACTTTAATTCAAGTGGACATGCCCATTGGTCCATGAGTTCCCATATATAATAACCAACACCTGCAAGTTAGTTCCTAGTAATTATGCCTCAACACTAAGTACATCTCCACTATTAGGAAGTCTTGGACCTTCTCAACCCCAAAAGCTAGCTCATGGGGTGAGACTTTCCCTCACACTTAATAATTGACCACCAACCCCTTCCACAACCCATGTGGGATAACCCCAACAATCTCCCTCTCATACATCGAGTTCCAAATCGGTGGCCCCACGTACCCGGCATCTTGGGAAGAATGTTGAGCCATGGGCTCTGATACCAGTGTTAGGTGGTCTTAAGCCTTCTCAGCCCTAAAAGCTAGCTCATGGGGTGAGGCTTTCCCTCAAACTTAATAACTAACCACCACCCCTTTCCAAAACTGATGTGGGATAACCCCAACAACCCCCAACTCCTATCACCTAAAAAAAAACTCCAGCAAATTAGTTGGAAGGATTTGGCCCAGAGGGGCCTCAATGTGGAGGGGTTGCAATCTTGATAAATTAAAATATTATAATATCTCGGTGTCAAACAATGTATGGGGTAAAAGTGTAGAGAACAATGGTGACTATGAGATATAGGGTCAATAAAGCCCAGAGAGTCGCCACTAACCATTTATTTACCTAGTTGTGGTCAAGTTACCTAATTATACTAATTAGTTGGTTTCTAAGTCAAACCTAAGGCCAAAGAAACTAGCAGTCAATGACTACATCACAAGAGTCGAGTTCAAGATTCAATTATATAAGGGGAACATATTAGTACCTCCTACACACCCATTCCAATATGTGTTTGCTACTCCATCAAAGTACATCTTCCATTTATTTTCTGTTCTTCCATGACTAAGAAATCTTCATCTGGAAAACTTAGAATGGATGTTCCCTCTTTTTCAATGGCATAGTTGAAATTAAAGATGCAATCCTGTTAGAATTGGTGTATTCCCAAAAGGGGGGGGGGGTGAATTGGAATTTAAAATTTATCGCCTAGGTTAAACCAGATAAATTGCAGTATGTACACAACCTAGGGTCAGTCTATTCAATTTCCAAATGCGTAGATAAATATAATGTGGAAATTAAGTCATACGCATCATTTACCCATAACATACATGTGCGGTAAATATAAAGTGCTGAAATGTAAATGAACACACAATATGTTATCGGGGTTCGGCCAATTGTGCCTACGTCCCCACCTTTAGCTCGCAAGCTAAAGGATTTCACTAAGGGCTCACTTAAGGGTGGAGCGACACCGTTTACAACCAGGTCAAATTAACACAGGGCAGACCTCAACCTTAACCAGGTCAATTAGCGGGGCTGACCTCAACCTACACGCCTTAACAGGATGACGCACCTAACTTTCCTAACCGAGTCTAAGCTAATCCGGGACTATTCCAGGGCTAGTCTCCCTCTTCAGGCCCGTGCCTGGAAATACAACATATTTGAAATACAATCAAATGGTACAATGAATAAGCTTTCAAGTAAAGCAGATGTGTACCCAAATAAGCGCAATCACAAACATCACAATATGATTCAATATGTAAGCTCAATGTGGTCTAAATGGTTCAACTCTCAAAGGTATTTTCGATCAGTGTAATGCGTACGTGAGAGTGACAAACTAACAGTCTTTGTATCACTAGATATGTTCAATAAATAAGCTCACACAAAGATGTCTAGTCTAAAGTATTTCAATCAGCAGGATAGTTCAAGCATGTGAGTATTAAATGAAGTATAAGCTCGATTTGCAAAAGATGCGTAATCTTTGTATTCAACAAATAATATATGAGTGAAAGAATATTGCAACAAAGACCACTATCTCATAAACAAATATCTCTTCAAATATATTTATCAATACAAAGCACACTAGATATTTGAAAATGATTTTGAAAAGATTTTGCAAACAAAATACTATAAGATCTTCTCAGGATATTGCAATGCAAGTGCAAGCTTAAAAGATCTAACAAGGTCTTCTTAGGATAGACTTATCAACAAAGTCCCCTAAGAATCCTTAGGTTTTGCTCTCTAATAAAATCGTGTCAAGCGAATAGAACAAGGAGAGCAAACCTATTCAAGCACACTCAATCCACTTACAAATGATGTAGGCAATGATAGAAGGCTAATATGAGTGATTTGAGTAAGAAAATGAGCAGTATTGGGTTTATATTTTTCAGAGAATTTCACCCTAATCCAATATGCTAATCTCTTTTTAATCTTTGCAAATGATCACATATATATAGCCATGGAAGGAAATATGACCGTTGGGGACCTATTGGGTATTGTTAGAAAAGATTAATGACATTTAAATCAATTTAACCCTGTTTAAAAATATTTAACCTGCGGTAAAAATGATGACAAATCGAGAGGTCCAGTCGACCAAAAATGTTTCGATCGACCAGAACTCAAATGGCTCGGTCGACCAGGGAACTTTTGAATTGAAAGGCTCAGTTGACCGGAGAGGGAGATTTCCCAAACTTCTGAGGTTCGGTCGACCGGACGTTTTTGAACTGCATGGTTCGGTCGACTAGACCGCTGGGAATTCTCCCGAGACCCTCCGGTCGACCATTTAGTTGGAGTACAAAAGTGGTCGGTCGACTGGGAGGTCAAAATGTTGACTCCCAGGTGATTCGGTCGACCGGGGTCAAATGAACTACAGGGTCTCGATCAACCAGGACCTTGGTCAACGGTTGACCCAGGTATGGTTTGGTCGACCAGGCCAAAAATGAACTGATTTGGCCGATCGACCGAAAGTGTACCAAGTGTGCATTTCAGTCCCGTCTTGACACAATCAAGCCTGAAATTCGGAATAGCTTCCCAAGAGGGGGGGTGAATTGGCTTTTAAAACTTTCTTTTAACTTCTTTTAAGAATCCTTAACTTCTTTAAACACTTAACCAATTCTTTAACTTATTTGTTTAATTTCACCAATCACACAACAACTTAATTAAACAATCAATCAATTAAACGCAATCTTCAAACCAAACAATCAATTTATTTTCCAAGTATAAGTCAAACAACAAACAACCAAACCAAGATATAAAGTATTCAGCACTTTGGTAATATAACAACTTAAGATGGTTGTTTGTTTATATTTGCCAAATTTGAACCAAGCCCTGTAGTGAATGAGAATTTATGCTTGCTGATGTAAAGCCCTGTATAGATGAATCAAATCACTCTTTCCAAATATTTAGAACTCAAATAAACTCTTGGTAAATTTATCTTTGGGATGTTAACCAAGTAACGTACTCCCGTAAGGTTTCCGCAAGATATGGTGTCACCAACGTACTCCCTTTCGGTTTCCGCAACCCAAATCAAAATTAAACCTTAAGTTTGTTCCAAATATATGTAGTTTATATAATTCCCAAATTTTAAACCATCCACACAATTTAAATATGCTGAAAATAAAGAGTAAGGGAAGGAGAGAATGAGATGGAGATTTTTACGAGGTTCAGCTTATACCCAGCCTACGTCCTCACCTTTGGCCAACCACCAAAGGATTCACTAGTTTAGTTCCGTTGACGGGTGGAACAACGCCGATTACAACACTCCTTGGTTAAGGCTAGAGCCCTCCTTCTCCAAATGATATTCCCTCGTTCGGTCACTCCTTACATAGGCTAGAGCCCGCCTCTCTAAGCATATTCCCTTGCTTAGCCAACGATCCAAACAATCCTTGGAATCGTCAAAGAACTACAAGAAACAAGATATAATCTGCATACAAGTATACTCTCTTAAAGAGCAAGTTAGTACAATTTCAGCACTATGTACTTTGAATGTAAAATACCAATATGAAATACAATGAAGCTCAAGTGTGGAATTCACCAATATCCTTATTAGATAAGGATTAGAAATAGGAACTCAGAGAAAGAAGGATCAGCACTTCAGAATTCTCAGAAAAATAATTTTTCAATGAGTGAACAAGAGAGCTTTGGAAGAACAAGAATACTTTCAGCTTTACAAGCAGATTTTTCAATTCTTGGATATGTTTTGATTTGCAAAACCATGTATTTATAGGCTTTCAAACTTGTTTCCATGTTGCAAAAGTCTCCTTTAAGTGTTTCCCAATATTATAGAAAGTTTAGAGCTCAAACGGCTATATTTTAAAATATTAGAATTTGAAAAATTTTCCCGTTGAACAGAGTTCAGTTGATTGAAGTGTCATGGTCAGTCAACTGAAGTTCCTTAGACCCCTTTAAAATAGAGTTGGATACAGGGTCAGTCATCTGAAGTAGGGTTCAGTTGACTAATGTCGCAAGTTCAGTTGACTGAAGTCACAAGTTCAATGGACTGAACTCACTGCTCAACTTTCTGCCTGTTCTGAAAATAGTTCAGTCAGCTAAACTTATTCTTCAGTCGACTGAAGTCATCTGTTCAGTCATCTGAAGTCCCTCCCGTGAACAGTATTCAGTTGACTGACAGCAATGACCCTGCTTCGTTTTTTAGCTATAACTTTTTATATATAACTCCAAATTAGGTGTTCTTGGTGTCAAATGAAAGCTAAGAGAAAATAATAAAACTTTCATGTTGAACACTTTTTAAAATAATGAGGTTTTTATAGTTAAAAATACACTTGAATACGGCTATATAAAAACTGACAAAAAACAAAAAAACCCTTTTTGGTGCTTTTTATTCCAAAAATGATTCTAACCCTTTAAAAATAATTTTTGACTTTATAAAATTATTTTACAGATATTTTAAAAGATATTTAGGTCCAAGAAGTTAACCTAAGAGTTTCAAAATATTGCAAACGATATTTTAAACATTTAAAGTACTTACAAGAAAACTTCGAAAACTTTTCTCATTCTTAAGTCTTCATGTTTTGTTTCTTCAAGCTTCCATCTTTTCTTCAAGCTTTCAAACTTTGAGCTTTATCACTTTGCCTTTCTTTGGATCTTTTAGTATTCCTTGGCTTTCAACAACTCATTCATGTCTTCATATTCTTCTAGATTTAGTATATCATCTTTAAATCCATGCTTGGACTCTTTTAAGCTTCATTTGATCCTCTTGAGCACTTTGACCTTTGCTTTCTCATATATGAGCCCTGAAACATCATTAATCATACAAATACATTAAATTTCACTTGTTTGTTAGCATCAAAACAAGATAACAAGGTTTTAAGCCTTGTAGGGCCAACAAAGCCCTATTTAAGTGCCTAACAATCATATGTGTAAGTGTGAGTGTCCTAGGGGCACTTGGGGTCCAATTTGAAGACACCGAAAAAGTCCGGTGTCGGTCGACCAAGGGTACACCCTAAGGTCTTTCTAAGGTCTTTTCTTATTCATGGTTTGTTTGAGCTTACGTAGTAAATCATACATGTGATGTGTGTGAGCTTATTACAAACCAAGTACCTACTTACTATTACAGACCAATTAAATATATTACAATATGGAATAAAACTTTGGTCTTCGGGCTTTATTTGACTTTGTGCACATCTTTATTTTAACATTCTTGATTTTTGCACAAAAACTCAAACACTCATTAGATACAATGAGTATTTGTCATAATCAAAACCGGGCGTGACCAATAAGGTCAACAATCCCAAGAGGGGGTGAATTGGGTAAATAAAAATTTCTTAGCAGATGTTTAGTTTATCTTAACCCTTTTAATTTGACTCACCACAACCACACAATCACAATAACTAATCAGCGATTGTACTATACCAATTGACAATCCTAGATATGAGAATGAAAACTGAAATAACAAACCAAAATTAAACTTCAGTTATATCAATATTCAATTCAGAGTTCCAAAAAAAATTAATAACTTTCTCAAGACACCAAATCAGTAATATGAATTGAGTAATTTTGATACCTATGCTACAATCAAGCACTCAATCTCAATAACTTTACCTCAACAATTTCACACCTGAATTCAGAGATTAATGCTTGTATGATTTTTAATCCAACAACACAAACCAGCATACAATATGGTAACTTGATTCAATCACAATCAAAACCCAATATTCAGTAAGTTCCCAATGAATATAAAAATCATATCCGCAGATTATAACTTGCAAGAATTTAAAGAGTAAGGGAAGAAGAGCTAAACACCAGATTTTTTACAAGGTTCGGCCAGCAGTCTACGTCCTTGCCCCAAGCAACCTTCTTTGAGGATTTTCCTTTCACACTTCATTAACTAGGTTGTTGACTTTATAAGTCATATGCCGTTTTGATTATGACAAATTATCTCACTTGTACATCTAGTGCTTAAATAGATAGCTCTTTTAGAAGGCACATAGAGTCGAGGTACAATGGAAGCCATGAGAAACTGAAAGATTACTTCACCTAGTTGTAGCATGGCAAAGTGAAAAGCAAGAGCTCAAGACATTTTTATTTTGAATTGTAACTGCATTAAGTTTGGTCTATAATAAGTGCATATCTTGCATGATGGGATTGAGTGCTTAACACAAGACCATAGACTGACCTTAGGGAACCTCAAATTTTCATGGAAAACCCTCTACTCATAATTCCAAACTCATACACATAGGATTGAAAAGTTTTAAGGTCAAAACAGGGCTAAACTCAAGAGTTTTATTGAGCCCATACGACCAGCCCTTTTATATTATATACGCCCCAGTCGACCGGCCATGCCATCTTGACCAGAATACAAAGGCCCAACAGACCGGCCCAAAAATAAATTACAGTGCCCAGTCGATTGACCTTAACATTTGGCTCGCTTTACAAAGCCTTAGCTAACCGACACAATTTATACAAAAAATGCCTAGTCGACTAGCCTTCAAAGCCCGATCGACCAGATCATCAGGGCAGTAGACCGTTTCTTGGTGATTTGGAAAATCACCTTGGTCCAGCAGACTAGCGCCTTGCCCAGTCTACAGGACCTCTTAGGAAAGTTGAATTTTTCCCAAGGCCAGTCGACCGGTGCATTCCCCAGTCAACCGAACCTCTCGGGTTGGCCAGTTTTTTAGTGCTAAACGTCATTAATTTTTTAATTAAACAATTCTAAAAATGCCCAACATGTCCCCAACGGTCAAATTTTTTAAGAACTATATATTGCCCACTCTAAATCTATTTTAACACTTTTGATTAGCTTGAAAAATTCTCTCAAAATATTTTGTGTCCTATTTCTCCTCCTCTCACATATACAAGCAAAGTTCATTCTCTTTCTCATATTCATATGAAAAATCATCTTAAAAAAAGAGAGCATTAATTCTCCTTCTTCATTTGTAAATTTATTGCACTTGAAGATTGTTGAATATTTATCATTATGGGCATTTTTCATCTCATCTAAAAGCATTTACTCTCACTTTTTCATTTTTTTTTAAAATCATTTTTGAGAGTGAGAGCTTTGAATTTTCCCATATTATTTTTGATGATAAATAGTTTTTGGGAAAATTCTTTATAGCTAGTGAATCTTTGTGCATATCCATTGCAAGATTCTAAAGCTCATTTAGTGTTTATTGTAAAAATATATTTGTGAGCTAGTCTCCAATATCTCCTACACTTTACTTTTGAAAAACATATTTGGAGATATTATTTGGGTCTTTGGATCTTTGAAATACACTCGGTGAATATTTCATATTTGTAGCAAAGATCATTTTCTTTATCATCTCTCACATCATTTCATAAATATATTCTTGAGAGATAAGCTACAAATACTCTATTGAGCATAAATTCCCATCATTCAAGAGTGCATTGAGTTTAACATTGTACACATTTGCTTATTGAATAATTAGTTTATTTGTAAACAAAAATTTCATTTTCATATCTTTGTATTCTTGACGTGGGGCATCGTCAGAAGAGGAGGGCACCATCCTATAAGGTGTGTTACGATTTGGCACCACCCGTTTAAGTGAGTTAGGAAGACTCCACCCTGTAAGAAGAACTTGTAAACGACATCGCTTCGCTCTGTTAAGTGAGCAAGTATAGTGAATCCTCAAGCGGGTTGACTTGAGGCAAGGACCTAGGCTGGTATGTCGAATCTCGTAAAATCCTCGTGTCATTCTTTCCCTACACTCTTTACATTTTGGTATTTGCATGTTTACATTTTCTTGTTGATATTACTGCTTATGTGTTTGAATACAATTTGTGATTGGTTGAGAATGTACTAAAACTATCATACTTGCTTAACTTATTGCACACTCATATATCTACTGAAATTGTGATTGATTAGAAAAGACCTTATGTTGTGTTATACTGATTGTGGGTATAAAAATAGAACACACTTGACCTAAGAATTTTAAAATATTCAATTCATCCCAAAAATCACATTTGGTATCAGACTCTCGTTGCATTAGACTTAAATGTTTTTGTAAAAGACCGTAATGACTCATGTTGGTGTAACCCCTTTTGGTGTGGGACAATCATCTAGACGTCCTTTGATTTTCCTTGGTGTTAACTATACCTTCTAGAAATGAAAGATGCACATTTTTTTTCAAAATCTTGATTGGAAGGTGTGGAGGGTTGTTTTCAAAGGAAATTTTGTCCCTATGAAAATAGTAGAAGAAAAAAAAGCACCTAAAACTGAAGGTGAATTTTATTGATAATGATATGAGAGTTCAAGTAACACTTGATTGAAACAAATATTCACTTTTGTCCTTAAACCACATAAAAAAATTTAAAAATACAATTAAAATATGAAAAATGAAAAATAGCAAAATTTTGAAAATATTATAATAAAATAAAAACTATAATATTTTTTTTACTTGATTACAATATTGTAAAATTCCTTTTTAGTACTACAAGAACAACCTTGTGCATGACAATTGAAAAAAAAAAAAATTAAAATGAATTTTATTATTTTTAAAAAATTATTAAGAAAACTTTTCCTATGGTTAACTATATTTAAAATTTATATAAAAATTATGTGTAAAATAAACATTTTAATCTTCAAAAATTAGTTTTTAATATTAAAGTACTAAGATTTCAAAATAGTTAAAAATCATTTGATTTTGATTTTTAACTTGTTTTTAACACAGTTATAAGAATCAAGTAATCAACAATTAAAATAAAAATGCAAATACGCCCTTAAAAATTTAAAATTATGAAGTCCTTTACTCCTTGCATACATAAAAGCAAAATATAGGCTTTGGTACATTCGAAAAAATGACAATTGTTTAAAACCTTAAAATCACTTTTTTCCCCACTATAGTATAAATTCAAATCTAAATCCTCCAATTCATTGGTTACGGTACCGACTGTGAGGAGTAGGGGTGTACAAAAACTACTGAAAAATCAAAAATCGGACTGAAACCGAAACGAAAGCATAAGCAGTTCGGTTTTTCGGTTTTCGGTTTCGATTTTGGTTTTATATTGAAATTGAACAAAAAAAATCGAAAAACTGATTTATATAATATATATATATATATATATATATATATATACACACACATACACACACAATATGGTTAGTATAAATATATATACGGGATTAGGTTTTCAACTTTCACTCCGCCTCCGCCTTCCTCATTTTTCTTCTCTCTGTGAGTCTGCGTCTCCGTTCTTGACTGAGGGGCTCTTTGCGCCGTGCCCGTGCGTCCGCCGTCCGGCCTCGTCTGAGTCGTCTCTCAGACTCTTACTTGTCACTCTCACAGTCTCACTCTCTCGTCTGCGATTTCCCCCACCCCTTGTTACTGCTACTCTGCTAGCCTGCCAGCCAGCACCCAGCGACCAGCACCAGTAGCAACGCTAAATCTTCCTCTCGTGCCCTCAGCACTCTCCGCTATCGTCGTTTCTTACTCTCACTCTCACTCTCACTCTCTCTGTCTCGCCTGCGACTCTGCGATTCCCCCCCTTGCTAGGTTGCTAGCCACGTAGCCAGTCCCAGTAGCCACGCAGCACGCTGAATCTGCCTCTCCGCCTCTCGGATCTAATCTCAGGCTCAGGTTGGTCTCTCTTCGTCTGATCGTCTCTCCGTCTATCGTCGTCTCTCTCGCTTCGGTTAAAAACCGAAAAACCGCAACCGAACCGCCAAATATTCGGTTTTCAATTAAAGTATAATTTCAGTTCGGTTTCGGTTCGGAAATTTCAAAACCGAAATTTTCGGTTTTACAGTCTGACTTTGCCGGCTGGGCGGTGGATTCAGCCGCCGCGACCGACTCGATGGAGCACTTGCAGAGGTTGGGACGCGATGAACTTTTAGAGGTTTTGTCTGAAGGGTTTTGCAGTAATTGCCAATCTCTTCTGCAGACTGGCATTCGCAAAATCTGTGGCGCAGGTAATCAGATAATCTTGTAATACCAAGCTGCTGCCACTACTACTTTACTATTTTATTCTTTCGATTGCTTATGAGTTATGGCCGTGATGGTTACTCTAGGGTTTTGCTTTTTCTGATTAGTTAGTTTTGATTTGTTATGAATTATGCTTGTGTGCCTCGTCAAATTTCAAAACAGGGGGAAAAAATTAGTTTTTTTATGATGCTGAGTCAATATTATTTGGTTACGGACCTTACGGTTGATTCTAGAAAATCTTGGGAGTTGGTATTTGACACTTTCTTCCCCCCAAAACCCAACCATATAATTTCAAGTGATTGATTGAGCTGAGTTACGTTTCATATAGTTTTATGAAACTGAGTCAATATTATTTGGTTACGGTAGATTTTTTTGGGTTCTCACCATAGCCTGACCAGGTGAATATAGCTCTGCCTAGGGGTGAGTAGATTGAATTATGCGGGTGTTTGATGTCTGAGAAATTCAGCATAGCTGTGTTAATGTTTGAGTTCACGTTTCAAGTGGACTATGTTAAAGTCATAATAAATTCACCAAGGGCTGCCCATTTTGTTACAGATTCTGACCCTATGCTTAGAGAGACTTTGGATTTAGAGTTGTATTAGATTTGGATAAAATGTAATTTAAAATTGTATTGATTTTTTTTCTCCAAATCCACCTAAATCTAAGTCCAAGTTCCAAAATTCATGCTCCCAAACATAGCATGAATATTTTTTCCATAGTATTACTCTTCCCTATCATCGTGCAAGCCAGGAACAACCGATAGGATCCATGTCCAGCCTGTGATCACTAATTTCATTAGGCACAACATGGAATGTTTTCCCTGTAAGACATCTACCCTCTGGAATAGGGAGTCTCTCCGAATCCGCCCCGCCCTGCCACGCCCTGCCCCAAATTGTTGCAATAGCAGCTAGGAAGTCCCACTCCAGAAGCTGTTCATTCCATATCAATAATAAATTGGTCCATCATCTCCATTTTTCTTTCTTGGATGCGCTCCCCGTCAGCATTCCAAACCTGTATTACCGCCTTAATATGAGCAATCTGGTGCATTTAGGATCAAGATTAGCATCTTTGGTTTGATTCAGAATTTTGTGAAGTCGGAGATCAAAAGATTATCCTTAGTTGAAGATGAGGAAAACATGAACCATCTACCATCTGCTGCTCACTTCGTACTCATTCAATGTTTCAACCTGCTTTCTTCAGCTACTGCAATGCTTATGGGTTATGGCACACTGTTTTAGATATGCAAGACCTCTTGCAATTTTATGGGAAATATGGAAAGAAGGGAAATGGACGGTTTCTCCTATGAAGAAAACCAAAAAAAAAAGCTGCATTTCAAAAGAATTTGTGGAATATCTTCTGCTGGATAGGAGCAAATAAAAAATTCAGCAGGAACTCTTTTGAAGAATTCATGCTTTCTAGGAGTTGTCTTGATTGATGTTTGTTAATAGCACGTCATCTGTTATCCTCTTCCCACTCTATATTATAGCATACTCTCAATATGCTCCTTGTACATTCTCTTTCCCTGTTGATACAATCTTCTATATTTTTTCAAATAATAGTGATGATGATATAAATCCTATGATTTTGATTAGTTTCCCTTATAGAGAAATTTAATTTTTATTTTTTTATTTGTTTTTATTTTTATCTGTCTCCTTTTGTTTTGTTTCTACTGTAAAGGAGACTGGAGACAATAAATACTTACATGATCTGCACCTTTTTTTATTAAATTCAGGAAAAATCAGTAATGGAAAACCATCGTCCAGTAGTGATGACACTGAAAATTCAGGGGCATTGCAGTCTGCCAATGGTTCAAGCCTGAGTTTACTTGTCAAGAGTTCAGAATCTATGACTATCAGTGGCAGGTCTCAGCAGCAAGAAAGCAATCCAAGCAGCTCTAATCGAACCAAGGAATCAGTTTATCCAGCAACACGAAAGGGATATGCTGCTGATTCGTCCCCTTCCTCAGCAGGATCAGTTAGCAGTAAGCGAAGTTTGTTGGATCATTCAGGTTCTGAAATATGGCTGAATGATGGACTCAGCAGAGTTTCCTCACCAACAAACAGTGGTTTATCTGAGGACCAGAAGGAGAAAATTAGGATTTCAAAGGTGGGGAGGAAGAAAGATTTTGCTTATAATGAGATAATTAATGGAAAAATGACTAATGTGCTCCAAGGGCTTGAGCTTCATACTGATGTATTTAATTCTGAGGAGCAAAAGACGATAGTTCAATGTGTCTATAATTTACAACAGAAGGGACAAAGGGGGCAGCTTCAAGGTATGCATATTAATTGATTTTTTCATAATCATTTAAATTTTTATTCTTTTTATTTTTTATTCATACTTATCTGCTTGGGTCTATATGGATGAAAAATAGCAAGAAAATACTAGATAGATAAGGAACAAGGAACAAGGTCATTTGAGGTGGGAAGAACCTGTCATAGTTTGCTTCTGAGGATAGTTTATTGCTTTCTTTTTCATACTTGCATCATATGTTTTGTTACCCTTATTCATGACTATGACATGATATTTCATCATCAGATCATCCTCTTTAAGTAAATCGTGTGCATGCTATTGGGATTTGGGAGTGCTGAAAGTTATGGGTTTTTTTTTAAGTTGTGAGGTGGTCACTAAAGAATATGAGGTTTTCCATAGAATGTAGTTACTTAGGTCTGTTTGTTTGATCATTTAGCAGAACGCACATATTCAGCACCAAGAAAGTGGATGCGTGGTAAAGGGCGAATCACGATGCAATTTGGCTGTTGTTACAATTATGTAGTTGTAATATTTCAACCCTTCCTTTCCTGTTTCTATAAACTGTCATCTCTTCATTCATAGATTGACTGACCCTATGTTTGGAGAGGCATTGCATTTGGAGTTGTATTGGATTTGGATAAAATGTAATACAAAATTGTATTGAGATTTATTCAAATCCACCCAAGTCCAAAGCGAAGGTCTGAAATTCATGCTCTCAAACACTACTTGTGGGTTTTAAAATTTAAATTTTTTAATTAACTTACAGGACAAAGATGGAAATCCCCCTGGCATAATTAGAGATGAAGAAGTTGATCCCCTACCTTCTTTGTTCAAGCAAATGATCAGGAGGATGGTCAGATGGCAAGTTCTACCTTCAACATGTGTCCCCAACAGCTGCATCGTGAATATATATTATGAGGGGGATTGCATCCCTCCTCACATTGACCACCATGACTTCCTCAGACCCTTCTGCACTGTCTCATTCTTGACCAAGTGCAATATACTCTTTGGTTCAAACCTGAAGATTCTGAGTCCAGGAGAGTTCTCAGGCCCTGTCTCTATACCTTTGCCTGTGGGGTATGCTTCCTAAATCTCCTTTTGGACCCATTTGTATTTCATTGTATAGTTTCTGTAAGTGAAAAATCATTGCATGGTTTTCTAGTTGGGGTTTTTGCCTAATTCCAAAGAAAGCATCACAATGGGACCTAGATGTTTATTTTATATTCCGATTTTAATATTTTTGCTATTTATGTCTTGCAGATCGGTGCTTGTTTTGAATGGAAATGGAGCTGATGTTGCTAAACACTGTGTTCCTAGTGTCCCAGCTAAAAGGTACTATACTTTTTCATCTGTTAGTTGTTATAAATAAGATCTAAAATTCCTCTCTTTTGCATATCATTTCTTATTTCTATTATATCTGCCCCTATTCAGGATTTCTATCACTTTCCGGAAAATGGATGACAACAAATTGCCATTCAAGTTTTTACCAGATCCCGAATTGAGAGGAGCTAGGCCTGCTGTATATTCTTCCGTGGACGACTCACAAATTGAACAACATCAGCATCAGCATCAGCATCAGCATCGTAAAAAAGGTGCACATGATGGATCTGGAAGCATTAAGCAGGCTCAAGTTAATTCCTTTGTCGTGGGCAAAGATGATTTCCCTCCGCTTGGAAGCTCGAAATTCGTCAAGCAACCAGGGGCCAACAAAAATCACCGTTGAAGCAATGGCGCCACATGCAAATTTTACATGGTTGGGTCAAGTCAATTTTGTAAACACTGTTTGATTTGTGAACTAAAGCAGAAAAGATGGGGAATTTTTGCAGAATGCTGTACCATATGTTGATTATATTATATTCTGAGAGAAGAATTAAATAAAACTTCTTTTAAGTTGTGTGTCTCTATGCAATTTTAGGGGGAAATTCTGACATTACTACTGTCCTTGAAGTATTCTATTTAGAGGTGTTCCTTGCACGCTGGGAGCAGACCTTCAAGATCAGCGGAATGTTCTGTTTTTGCATTTTTCATTTAACTTTAGAATGGTTTAGTAATACTACCCTGTTCCCTTACCTCTGTTTTCCAAGCTTTAGCTGTTTTTTGTAGGCCGTCAATAGTTTAATGATAGAGGATGGGTTAAACCAGCTCTCATTCTGAGTCGCAATCAGGCCTATGTCCCCTGGCTACAATTTAAATTACTTGAAAAGACACCTGCATGCATTCCTGTATATATGCGCATGGCCAATTTTATAATCTTGAGTTTGAAAAACAAAATAATTTCTTACATTTTAAAACTTAAAATTTTCCTTAAAAAATAATGATCACTTGGCAATTTCGCATTAGATGTTCTTTAAGTTATTTTTTTTTTTTCTAAATTAAAAGGTATTTGTACCTTCAAATTTTTATTTTAAATTTAAGAAGTAATTTTTTTTTCAAATTAAAAGACAAATGACGACATTTCGCTTCCTTGGCATTTTTCATATCAGGAGGAAATGGAGCTGCCTCTATAAAATGAATATTGTGAAATTAAATAGAATGAAAACCGACATCCCAAATCCATACACCAAACACTGTCTTTATATATTAACATAATTTTAGTTTTTAGTTAGAATGAATATTAACGATAAAATCTACATTATTCATTTTTAAAATAAAAATTTACCAAAAAAATTAAGTCTTGATTAGAGATCATTAATATTATATATATTTTAATGACCAAAGAAATATTAAACATATTCTTAATGCTATGTTTGATTTGGACAGTATATTATATTTTATTTAAATTTCAATAAAAAAAAAATCGTTTATCATAAACAAAAGGACACATTTATTTAATGCTATATTCTTCCCACTTGGTAAAACTTTTAGGAATAATTCCTTTTTATAATAGAAGATTAAGAAGCATAATTCGGCATTTTTTAGGCAAAAAAAAGTTTGAGTTTGTGCCTTCCGGTAGGTGATGGGAAATGGGAACAACTTAGGGATGTGACTAGTGGCAAAATCTTGACTTATAAACTGTAGATAGCACACAACCCACCGTATATCATTAAAATCTTTCTATCTAATGAGGTAATTCGATCAAATTGTATTAGTTAACCGAACAAATTAAATTAATTTCATTCAATTGATGACTGTAATTTAATTAGTATTTTATAACATTCAAGTATTAATAATTTAAAATTTTTCTAATTTGTATTTGTCATTTTTTTCATTTTTAAATTTACATATATTTAAAAATTTTAACAAAAAATAAAGTTACTTAATTTATCATGATCTATCAATTAGTCGAATTATTGAATTGTTATAATTCACTTACGGTTTTAATTTTGAAAATATTGCACTTCACTCACTAAATTTTCCAACATCACTCCCTCATTAATTTTTTAAAGACAGGATATAACTTAATTTATTAAATTGATATCATTTTTCAAATTTAACTTATCACAATTGAAATAATGAAGGGAAAATGTTAGTTTCTGAAGAGTAAATTAATTTTCTTGTAGATTTAATGGTCGATTAAAAGTTGAATAATATTAATAAATTGGCATAACAAGATTTATTTGTGTTTTTTGTGCATTTTACAGTAATGAAAATTTTTTAAAAAATTAATACATAATATCTTGATGACTAAAGAAGTTATCGAAAATCAAATTTCACTCAAAGCATCAAAGATTTAACCAAACCCATACAATTTAAATGTTTTGGAAACATTAGGAGTTAAAACCCTTGGTTAGTGGATCAACTAACCTACACATAGCTATATGCTCATATGAGTCTTGCAATCACAAATCTTTTTTATAATAAACAAGAACTTTATGTCTGTCTAATTGGGCACAGAAAAATCTTCTTGTTTTGGGAGAAATGCTAACGACAGTTGAATTATCATGATATATTAGCAAGGTCTCGCAATGGGATCAATAATTCAAAGTCCTATAATGAAATTTTCTAACCACAAAGCCTAACATTTGGCCTCATAGCAAGATGTAAATTATGTCCCCATAGTTGGGGTTGCTATGAAAGTTTAACACTCTTCAAAGAAATATTTTCAATCTCAATCATGACAATGAAACTAGAAGTAGATTGCTTGTCATCTTAACATTTGAGGAACATCAGGCAAATTCCTCTAGGGGTGGTGATCCCATGGACATCAGTTCAGCTCCCCGTAGTGAAGCTAATAGTTCTAAAGAAGAAATTGAGGATGGAGAAGAAGGATCTGAGGAAGAAGAAGAAGGTCAAGAAGAACAAGAAGAACAGGAAGATGAAGAAAATGAAGATAGAATAGATGACTAGCTGATGTTGTATTTATGAGTTATAATTATGAATTGTTTGAGTTGTATGACACTGTTTGAGTTGTTTGACTAGTTGAAGTTATTTTATGAGTTGTTTGTTTTTGATACTTTTTGAATGTAATTCCCTCTATGTGTAATGACATCTTTGCTATTATAATATGATTCTATTTCCTATCCCTTGTTTCTTTTTGAATAATGACAAAGGGGAAGAAAATTGTTAGCCAAGATGATACAAAATGAGCTAAAGTGTAATATGCTAAAGTGAAATATGACACAATATGGCACATAACTTGTAAAGTGAAGCAAGTAAAGGTGAAATATGACACATAACTTATAAAGTGAAGCAAGTAAAGGTGAAATATGACACATAACTTGTAAAGTGAAGCAAGTAAAAGTGAATAAAGTTATACAAATATAAGAAATCATACTTTAAGTAATACATGTCTTGTGAATGAATTTAAAGAGCTTATAAAAATATGAAAGTAAGAAATCATACTTTATGAGCTAAAAGATTCATATTGAATAATGTGTGACATACTTGTTAAATATTACTACATGTTGGATAATATGCTATTTGTTTACTTGAAACTTTTATCATTACTCTTATCAAATGTTAAAAGGATGCTTATTGTAAGGGGGAGCCTTTTTCAAAGGAACTCTTATCTTTACTCCTTGTTTGTCATCATCAAAAAAGGGAGATTGTTGACCTAATCGGGCTTTTCAATCAGTTTTGGTGATAACAAACAAATGATAATCTAACTTGGAATGGTTAAGTAATGATGTTTCAGGTTTGGCAATAACACAAGGATCATTATGGACCATCAAGCCACATTCACCAACAAGTGATCCAAAAGAAGCTCAAAGCAACACCAGATTGATCAATGCATGAGGAATCTGAAACTAGCTCAAGCTAAAGTCCAAGGGATTTCAAAGTGACCATGTTATGAAAGATTTTAAGTTTAGAGTATAAGGTTTTAGGATGAGCAACGTAAGTACTTCAAAGTTGAATATTTGTTGAAATATCATTTGAAACTCTTTAGGAGAAATACATGGACTTAGAGACCTATTTTAAAACCCCGAAAAATGTTTTATAAAAGAGTAAAGAAAGAGAGCAAAAATGGTTTTGAAACTAAAAATAAAAAACTAGAAAATGAACTATTCAGAAGACCGAAGTCACTGCCCAGAAGACTGAAAGAAGTTAACTTCAAAAGACTAAAGTTTACGCTCAATCATCTGAAGAATTATTTCAGAAGACCGAAGATTAAGTTCAGTTGTCTGAAGATTTATTATAGAAACACAGAAATAGGTTGAACCTTACCAGAAGACTGAACCCTGCCTTCAGTTGTTTGAACCTGCAACTTTAGAAGTCTGAACCCCAACTTCAGACGTTTGACCTTGTGTCCAGTTCAAAATTTTCAAAACTTTAAGGAACTTCAGAAGACTAAACCCGATAGTTCAGTCATCTGAACACAGTTAATGATCAATTTTTTTAAATATTTTAAATGTTTTAAATTGGTTTCTTATGCTCCAAATTTTCTTAAAACTTGGAAAACACTCCAAGTAATCTTGGGTAGCACGAAACTAACTTTATTGGCCTATAAATACATAGTTTTACAAATTGAATCATACCAAGAATTGAAAAAATCTACTCTAAGCTCTCTTGCATTTAAAGTCACTGCTTGCTCAATCTCTTGTAATATGAAAGTGCTGATATTATGAAAGTGTTGATCATCAATCCCTGAGCTCTACATACTGATTTCTCATCCGGAGAAAATGGGACTTAGTGAATTCTAATCTTGAGCTTCAAATTGTATTTCAAATTTGATATTTAAATTCTGAAGTATATAGATTTGAATTGTACTAATCAGCTTTGTGTGAGAGCACTCTTTGTACACATCTACTTGCTGTTTCTATTGTAATTATTGGATGATTCCAAACTTGTTGGATTGTTGACTAAGTGAGAGAATATCGTTTGGAGAGGCGGGCTCTAGCTTACTTGAAGGAGTGGTTGTAAAAGGAGTTGTTCCGCCCGGCAGAGGAACTAAGCTAGTGGAATCCTTTGGTGGTTTGCCAAAGGCGAGGACGTAGGCTGGGGATAAACCGAACCTCATAAAATCTCGATGTTCTTCTCTCCTCCTTACTCTTTACTTTCTGCATTTTACTTATATTTGTTGGATGCAAATTTATTGATTGCAGGGCTTAACTAAAAATTCATAGAAGACTCTTAATTCTAGAAAGTACGTTTCAATTAACCTTTTGCGAAAACCCTTAAGGGAGTACGATGGTTAATTTTCGGAACTCTTGATTAAGAGAGCGCATTACAAAACAAAAACAAAACAAAGCTTGCATATAATCACAGGGCTATTACCAAAGGCTGAAAGCATCGAGTTCCTGTTTATTTTGATTGATTGATTTCAATATTGTGGTTGATTGGAATTTGTGGTGTGTTTTGGTTTGATTGATTTACTTACGTTCTTATTGTTGCACTAAAACAAGTAAAAATTTTAAAAAGAGCCTAAAAGTTTTAAATGATCCAATTCACCCCCCCTCTTGGGAATCATATTCTATTTTCACTTTTTAAAAAAGAACCTTCTGTAGAACAAATGGAATAACCCTCACTTCGAATTGCATCCCAAAAGTTTCTTTCAAGAGAAGAGTAGTATGATTTCTCTTCTTTCTCTTCTTTAAATGAAGATCTTTTTGAAATTCACAAATTTCTCTTAAAAATCCTTACTTTGCCCTCTCTTCAATATGCCATAAAATCTCCCCAATGATGCACTTTTATAAACCTTCAGAATTTGAATTTCAAAATTCAAAATAACTACCAATAATTGCCACCCATTAATCACCTATGTCAAAGGTTGACATGTGGTATTAATAGTACACGTTTTTGTCCCAAAATCTCCAACTAATCAAGCGGAGACAATTCAAAAAATTTGAAATTGTCGAGGTCTGATTGACTGCCTTCAAGGGCCGACCAACTATCTATAGGCTATGGCCAACAGCTAGTCTTGGAGGTAAGGTGGATGGCCTCCCTAAGGAGCCATGGTGTGTTAATTTTAGAAATTCAAAGGTGAGGATGACTTCTGCAATGACTGGAGTAATCCAATATTAAAAGATTGGTAATCAAATAAGCCTAAAAGAGTATAAGTCTTAATTGAATTAAAAGGTAATCAAAATCATAAGTTAATCAAATACTGTTTGTTAAGAAAGGTGTGTAAAGACGCAACACCTTCTCATCGCATATCAGTACTCCCAAACCTTACTTTGATCACAAAAACCAAGACTACTTGTTTTGGACAAAAGTTTACCTTAGACGCTAAGAAATCAATAATAATTGGGTGAACTAAACATACCTTAAAAATAACATATTAGTAGCAACTCTATTTAACTTTAAAGACCCTTAATCTCAACTACTCTCTTAGTCCGTCACCCAAGATGAGGCGATTCAATCCAATCCCGGTACTCATCAACAAAACAATAAAAAAATTAGTCATATAATCTAAAATTCAAAGTTCTAAAAAAATTGAATTTAGCTTTTGGAGGCATACGAGAGTGGGGCAACCTATTTTAATGTATTTGTATACGTAGATTCTATTTTTAATTAAATATTTATGATTTTTATTTATTTTATATTTGTAGCAAAATGTTTGTAGTGCCTAAGAAAGAAAATTGATTTCAAACACCATTTGATATTAATGTCACAAATTATGAAAGCAAAAATCAAAGACGAAACTAAAAATCAGAAACAAAAATTAAAACTAAAAACAAACAACATGTTAGCTGAACAAATTAATACTTGATTGAAACAAATATTCATTTTTGTCCTTAAATCACATAAACAAAATTTAAAAATACAATTAAATTATGAAAAATGAAAAATAGCAAAAATTTAAAAATATTATAATAAAATAGAAACTATAATATTTTTTTACTAAATTACAATATTACATAATTCGTTTTTTAGTACTACAATTGAAAAAAATAATAATAATAAATAAAAAAATTTGAAAATAAAAAAAATTATTAAGAAAACTTTTAGTATGCTTAATTATATTTAAAATTTAAATAAAAATTATGTGTAAAATAAACATTTTAATCTACAAAAATTAGTTTTTAATATTAAAGTACACAGATTCCAACAATATTTTTTTTAAAAAAAGAGTGTAAAATACGCATTGTCACATAAAGGAGAAGAGAAAATAAATAAAATAAAATAAAATAAAAATGCAAACACGCCCTTGACTTCAGGATTCGTTTTGCATTGAAATTCAAAATTACGGAGTCCTTTACTTCTTTCACACGTAAAAGCAAACGGGCCTAAACCAGAATCCTCCTTTTAACTGACCGAATCTATGGGCTTTTGGTACATTCGAAATCGTTCAAAACCTTGAACGTACTTTCCTTTCCCTGCATGGTATGACCCAAATCTAAACCCTCCGATTCATTGGCTGCGGTACCGACTATGGGCACTGACTTTGCCGGCCGGGCGGTGAATTCAGCCGCCGGGACCGACTGGATGGAGCACTTGCATAGGTTGGGACGCGATGAACTTTTGGAGTTTTTGTCTGAAGGGTTTTGCGGTAATTGCCAATCTCTTCTGCAGACTCGTATTCGCAAAATCTGTGGCGCAGGTAATCAGATAATCTTGTAATACCAAGCTGATGCCGCTACTATTTTTTTCTTTCGATTGCTTGTGGCCGTGATGGTTACTCTAGGGTTTTGCTTTTTCTGATTAGGTAGTTTTAATTTGTTATGAATTTTGCCTGTGCGCCTCTTCAGATTTCAAAACAGGGAAAAAGAAGTTAGTTTATTTTATTTTATTTTATGAAACTGAGTCAATATTATTTGGTTACGGGCATTACGGTTCTTTGTGGCGCAGGTAATCAGATAATCTTGTAATACCAAGCTGCTGTCGGCACTACTTTACTAATTTATTCATTCGATTGCTAATGGCCGTGATGGTTACTCTAGGGTTTTGCTTTTTCTGATTAGGCAGTTTTGATTTGTTATAAATTTTGCTTGTGTGCCTCTTCAAATTTCAAAACAGGGGGAAAAAATGTCAGTTTTTTTTTTTTTTTTTATGAAACTGAGTCAATATTATTTGTTTACGGACGGTTGATTCTAGAAAGTCTTGGGAGTTGGTATTTTGACACTTTTCTGCCCCCAAAACCCAACCATATAATTTCAAGTGATTGATTGAGCAGGGTTACGTTTCATACAGTTTTTATGAAACTGAGTCAATATTATTTGGTTACGGTAGATTTTTTTGGGTTCTCACCATAGCTTGACCATAGCTCTGTCTAGGGGTGAGTAGATTGAATTATGCGGGTGTTTGATCTCTGAGAAATTCTCCATTGCTGTGTTAATGTTTGAGTTCACGTTTCAAGTGGGCTATGTTAAACTCATAATAAATGCACCAAGGGCTGCCCATTTTGTTACAGATTCTGACCCTATGCTTGGAGAGATTTTGGATTTAGAGTTGTATTAGATTTGGATAAAATGTAATTTAAAATTGTATTGATTTTTTTTTCCAAATCCACCCAAATATAAGTCCAAGTTCCAAAATCCATGCTCCCAAACATAGCATGAATATTTTTTGCCATAGTATGACTCTATCCCTATCATCGTGCAAGCCAGGTACAACCGATAGAATCCATGTCCAGTCAGTGATCACTGATTTCATTAGGCACGAGATGGAATGTTTTCCCTGTAAGACATCTACCCCGCCCCGCCCCGCCCCGCCCCAAAATTGTTGCAATAGCAGCTAGGAAGTCCCACTCCAGATGGTGTTCATTCCATATGGATTCAATTATAAATTGGTCCATCATCTCCATTTTACTTTCTTGGATGCACTCTCCATCAGCATTCCAAACCTGTAATACTGCCTTAATATGAGCAATCTGGTGCATTTAGGATCAAGATTAGTATCTTTGGTTTGATTCAGAATTTTGTGAAGTCGGAGATCAAAAGATTATCCTTAGTTGAAGATGAGGAAAACATGAATCATCTGCCATCTGCTGCTCACTGTTCCTACTCATCCAATGTTTTAACCTGCTTTCTTCAGCTACTGCAATGCTTATGGGTTATGGCACACTGTTTTAGATATGCAAGACCTCTTGCAATTTTATGGGAAATATGGAAAGAAGGGAAATGGACAGATTGTCATATGAAGAAAACCAAAAAAAAAAGTTGCATTTCAAAAGAATTTGTGGTATATCTTCTGCTGGATAGGAGCAAATAAAAAATTCAGCAGGAACTCTTTTGAAGAATTCATGCTTTCCAGGAGTTGTCTTGATTGATGTTTGTTAATAGCACGTCATCTGTTATCCTCTTCCCACTCTATATTATAGTATACTCTCAATATGCTCCTTGTACATTCTCTTTCCCTGTTGGTACAATCTTCTATACTTTTTCAAATAATAGTGATGATGATATAAATCCTATGATTTTGATTAGTTTCCCTTATAGAGAAATTTAATTTTTTATTTTTATTTTTATTTTTATTTTCCTTTTGTTTTGTTTCTACTGTAAAGGAGACCGGAGACAATAAATACTTATGTGATCTGCACTTTTTTTTTTTTTTGTGAAATTCAGGAAAAATCAGTAATGGAAAACCATTGTCCAGTAGTGACGACACTGAAAATTCAGGGGCATTGCAGTCTGCCAATGGTTCAAGCCTGAGTTTACTTGTCAAGAGTTCAGAATCTATGACTATCAGTGGCAGGTCTCAGCAGCAAGAAAGCAATCCAAGCAGCTCTAATCGAACCAAGGAATCAGTTTATTCAGCAACACGAAAGGGATATGCTGCTGATTCGTCCCCTTCCTCAGCAGGATCAGTTAGCAGTAAGCGAAGTTTGTTGGATCATTCAGGTTCTGAAATATTGCTGAATGATGGACTCACCAGAGTTTCCTCACCAACAAATAGTGGTTTATCTGAGGACGAAAAGGAGAAAATTAGGGTTTCAAAGGTGGGGAGGAAGAAAGATTTTGCTTATAATGAGATAATTAATGGAAAAATGACTAATGTGCTTCAAGGGCTTGAGCTTCATACTGATGTATTTAATTCTGAGGAGCAAAGGACGATAGTTCAATGTGTCTATAATTTACAACAGAAGGGACAAAGGGGGCAGCTTCGAGGTATGCATATTAATTGTGTTTTTTCATAATCATTTATATTTTTCTTCTTTTTATTTTTTATTCATACTTATCTGCTTGGGTCTATATGGATGAAAAATAGCAAGAAAATACTAGATAGATAAGGACCAAGGAACAAGGCCATTTGAGGTGGGAAGAACCTGTCATAGTTTGCTTCTGAGGATAGTTTATTGCTTTCTTTTTCATACTTGCATCATATGTTTTGTTACCCTTATTCATGACTATGACATGATATTTCATCATCAGATCATCCTCTTTAAGTAAATCATGTGCATGCTATTGGGATTTGGGAGTGCTGAAAGTTTTTGTTTTTTTAGTTGTGAGGTGGTCACTAAAGAATATGAAGTTTTCCATAGAATGTAGTTACTTAGGTCTGTTTGTTTGATCATTTAACAGAACGCACATATTCAGCGCCAAGAAGGTGGATGCGTGGTAAAGGGCGAATCACGATGCAATTTGGCTGTTGTTACAATTATGCAGTTGTAATATTTCAACCCTTCCTTTCCTGTTTCTATTAACTGTCATATTTTCATTTATAGATTGACTGACCCTATGTTTGGAGAGGCATTGTATTTGGAGTTGTATTGGATTTGGTTAAAATGTAATATAAAATTGTATTGAGATTTATTCAAATCCACCCAAGTCCAAATCGAAGGTCTGAAATTGATGCTCCCAAACACTACTTGTGGGTTTTAAAATTTAAATTTCTTAATTATCTTACAGGACAAAGATGGAAATCCCCCTGGCATAATTAGAGATGAAGAAGTTGATCCCCTACCTTCTTTGTTCAAGCAAATGATCAGGAGGATGGTCAGATGGCAAGTTCTACCTTCAACATGTGTCCCCAACAGCTGCATCGTGAATATATATTACGAGGGGGATTGCATCCCTCCTCACATTGACCACCATGACTTCCTCAGACCTTTCTGCACTGTCTCATTCTTGACCAAGTGCAATATACTCTTTGGTTCAAACCTGAAGATTCTGAGTCCAGGAGAGTTCTCAGGCCCTGCATCTATACCTTTGCCTGTGGGGTATGCTTCCTAAATCTCCTTTTGGACCCGTTTGTATTTCATTGTATAGTTTCTGTAAGTGAAAAATCATTGCATGGTTTTCTAGTTGGGTTTTTTTCCTAATGCCAAAGAAAGCATCACAATGGGATCCTAAATAACCCTAGATGTTTATATTATATTCTGATTTTAATATTTTTGCCATTTATGTCTTGCAGATCGGTGCTTGTTTTGAATGGAAATGGAGCTGATGTTGCTAAACACTGTGTTCCTAGTGTCCCAGCTAAAAGGTACTATACTTTTTCATCTTTTAGTTGTTATAAGTAAGATCTAAAACTCATCTCTTTTGCATATCATTTCTTATTTCTATTATATCTACCCCTTTTCAGGATTTCTATCACTTTCCGGAAAATGGATGACAACAAATTGCCATTCAAGTTTTTACCAGATCCCGAATTGAGAGGAGCTAGGCCTGCTGAATATTCTTCTGTGGACGACTCACAAATCGAACAACATCAGCATCAGTATCATAAAAAAGGTGCACATGATGGATCTGGAAGCATTAAGCAGGCTCAAGTTAATTCCTTTGTCGTGGGCAAAGATGATTTCCCTCCACTTGGAAGCTCGAAATTCGTCAAGCAACCAGGTGCTAACAAAAATCGCTGTTGAAACAATGGCGCCACATGCAAATTTTACATGGTTGGGTCGAGTCAATTTTGTAAACACTTCGATTTGTGAATTAAAGCAGAAAAAATGCGGGAATTTTAGCGGAATGCTGCTATGTTGATCATATTATATTCTGAGAGGGAGAATTAAATAAAACTTCGTTTAAGTTTTGGGTCTCTTTACTACTGTCCTTGAAGTGTTTTGGATAACTTGATTCTATTTAGAGGCGTTCCCTGGACGCTGGGAGCAGACCTTCAAGGTCAGCGGAATGTTCTGTTTTTGCATTTTTCATTTAACTTTAATATGGTTTAGTAATACTACTCTGTTCCCTTATCTCTGTTTTTCAAGCTTTAACTGTTCTCTGTATAAATTTTTCGCTTCATATAGAGGATGTAATAAAACATGCTGCAAGAGGCAGCCATGCATTATACTACCCCACGCCACCAATCCCCCCTCTGATCATTCAATGGAAAATGTGGTGAAGATTTCAAATTTTATATTTTAAATTGTTGAAGCCCAAAATTCATTTTTCCAAATAAAATCTTAAGATATTATGATGAGAATGTTAGAGAGAATTTGTGATTAAGTTGTAGGATTTAGGTAATGTTGGATTGTATTCAAACGAGTATTTATTGCAAAAAATATTTTGTTTGAAATTACGTTTTGGGAGAAATTAAGTACTTTACGGTAAGTATCATATTATTTTTTGTTCACTCATAGTTAGCTACTTTAAGATAAATTTTAACTTTTGGGCAAAGTTCCAATTTTTCTTTCTTCTTTTTTCCTCTTCCCCCTCTCTCCCTCCCATTATTGAACTTAATTTAGTTAATTAATTAATGATAAATTGTAAAAAAGTATTATAAATGTTACAAATATAAATTAATATTAGTATTGTCGTTAATTAGAAAATAGTAATCATATATTGTTTACTAGTAGAGACCTATGCTATGCACTGGGTTAATTTTAAAAATTTTCAAAACTTAATAATTAAATTTAAACTTTGAGTCAAATTTCATTTGATTTTTGGCCCATATAAGTATAGCATGGTAGGCATTTCATGAAAGACATAAATATTGGCAATTCTAAATCAAATCAAGAATTTCTAATGCTACTAAATGTAAGAGGACAGCCGACTAAAGCTAGGGTCAACCGACCAAACCTCTCGAGTTTCGATAATTTTTCAATACTAATCATGTTCAATTTTTAATAAAACATTTCTAAAAATACCAAGCGTGTACCCTCAACGATCAAAAATTCTAGAACTCTATATATACTCCCTCCATAAGTTTAATTAGCAACTTTGATTAGCCAAAAACTCCCTTAAATCTTTTGGGCTAATTTTTTAATCAAAGTTCTCCCACAACATTTTTATTGCAAAAATTCTTTATCACCAGTTGGTTTTCAAAAGAATAACTAAAAACATAAACATATTAGTACCATAAACATATCCACCGGTCAAAAACGATAAAACACTGTATTAAACATAACCCCCTTACCTAATTTTGAAACAGAAATCAAAATGCTCAAAAACCAAATCCCGACCTTTATCACCAAACAGAAAATCTAATCCTCTAGAACTATATATCCTAGCTCCATGATCCTTGCAGTAACTTTCGATCGTCGAAACAGGCGACGAACGACAAAGAACTGTAGAGAGAGAGAGAGAGAGAGAGAGAGAGAGAGTTTTGGGTTTCTTAATTTTTAAGCAATAAAAAATGACATTATAGGCCTTTTGACTCGGTTAGACTCATCGACGAATTGGTCCCTTGTCGACGAGACATAGAAGGTGTTCGTTGCTGAACCTCCTCCTTCGTTGACGAACCCAAGCCTGCTATTTTTTTCTGTTAGTCGGGATCTCTTCGTCGACGAGGTTCTGAATTTTGGTGATGAAGCATTGAAGGGCATTTGTCAACAAGAACATTGGCTTCTTCGACGAAACTGGCAAAATCCCATTTTTATACTTTTTTTTTTTTATGGGTTCGGGTCTCTACATGTTCCCTTCCAATCCGGAGACTGTAACCTGAATTGAGAAAATCTATTTGCATGGGTCATCCGGGTTAGCTAAGGGGTTGCTCTCAGGTTGAATTATATCCCTTAAAGGATTCCTCTATAAGATCAAGGGGGCCACATCCTCAACATATTCATCAATCATATCGACGTCAATATCATGGACGTCTTCAGGTGGATGCTAAGATGCATGGAAAACAGTCGGAGTTGCATGTTACCAAAGGACACATCCATAATCCCTGTCCTACATTGAATACAAGCATTTGCGGTGGCCAAAAAGGGTCATCCTAACAGGACAGGGATCTAGTCTTTAGTTTGGTCAGAGGGTTCCATATCCAAGACTATAAAGTCAACAGGTTAGTAAAACTCGTTAACCTTAACTAAAACGTCCTCTATTACACCCTGGGGTTTTTCACTTAACGATCAGCAAAGCTTAATGTTATCGGGGTGGGCTTCAACTCTCCTAGATTAAATTATTTGAAAACAGAGTATGGTAGAAGGTTCACATGCTTGCTCCTAAGTCCAAAAGGGTGCTATCAATTGTGTAATTATTGATTACACATGAAATGGTTGGAGCACCAAGACCTTTTTGCTTATGAGGGAGGTGACCTTAAAGGATTGAGCTTGCATGCTCGGTCAACTTGACTTGCTTGTTCATATGCACCCTTGATTTGCGCTTTTGCGTGCATAGGTCCTTGAGGAATTTGGCATATGCAGGTATTTGCTTGATGGCGTCTAAGAGAGGGATGTTGACCTTAACTTGCTTAAATGTGTCCATGATGGATTCAATAGTGGTATCCTTCTTAGTTTTAAAGGGTGCATGGAGAGTTGTAGGGTAAGGGGCTGCAGGAATGTGATGGGGAAGTGTTCCATGTTGTGGTAGGGTAGATGTTTCTGTGTCTGTCTCTGACTCATGAGAAAGAGGGGCCCCTACTTTTGTAGGTTCAACCCTTTTCTTTTCTTTACCCTTTTCTTGACTTATTATCTCCCCAGCCCATATTGTTGATCTCCCTACCACTCTTAAGTGTGGTTATCGCCTGGGCATGTACTTTACACGATGAAGGTTCTACTATGGTCTCACATTCTACTCCGCACTAACTCTTAGGTAGTATATGCGGCTGGCTTGGCAACTCACCTTCGTTTCTCCTACTAACTGACCTAGTGAGTTGCCCCATAGTGGCCTCCAACTTAGCTATGGATTGTGAGTGAGAATGGAGTAATTGCAGCTTCACTTGGCAATCTGCTTCAATGCTTTGTAAGGTTTTCAACACCATCTCTTGAAAGGAATCATGGTTAGTTTGTTGAAGAGGTGGTTGTTGAAACAATGATTGCCTTTGCACTGTAGTATAAGAATCTTGGAAATTTGGATATGGTCGAGGGAGTGAAGCACTAGGGTTTTGTTGAGGTCTTTGGGCTTGAAAGGCTGGAGCTTGTGGTCTCCAAGAAAAGTTGGGATATTACTTCCATCCGGAACTATAGGTATTCAAGTTGTAGTTATTTGATGACCGATCATACCAATGGTGGGTGGCCTTGACTTCCTCTTGCACAAGCTCAATTTGGGAAAGAATGTGTGGGTAATTATAACACGTAAGCACAGGGTTGGAGCAAATCGCACAAACTTCTATGTCCGCCATCAATTGTTGTTGTTGTCGTAGCAATAAGAACTAATAAACTTTCTAAGATATGATGTGTAGAGTAGGGCTTAGGTCATGATTTGTGGCTAACTCATAAACTCCCTTAGGTTTAGAGGTTGATGGATTGGGTAGTCTACGAGTGGC
This sequence comes from Malania oleifera, assembly GCF_029873635.1. Taxonomy (NCBI): domain Eukaryota; kingdom Viridiplantae; phylum Streptophyta; class Magnoliopsida; order Santalales; family Ximeniaceae; genus Malania; species Malania oleifera. Next base: position 13,200,520 of record NC_080423.1, on the reverse strand, counting down.
AGCCATGTGCTGCTGAGAATTTTCATCCAACTTTTCAAAGAGAACCCATGCCTCGTTCTCATGCTTGGTGAGGAAAGTACCTATGCACGATGCATCAACTATGGACCTATCTCTCTCAGCTAACCCTTCATAAAAATTTTGAACTAATTGCCACTTGGGGGCCTAATGGTATGGGCATTTACGAAGTAGGTCCTTGAAATGCTCCCAAGTCTCAAAGAAAAGTTCCCCATCCGTTTGTGTGAAACTTGTGATTGCCCTTCGTAGCTGGTTAGTCTTCCTAATTAGGAAGTAATTTTTCAGAAATTCATGCTACATGGTGGCCCACTTGGTCACCAAGTTTGGCTCTAAGTATGTCAACCAATATTTGGCCTTATCCTTAAGAGAGAATGGAAAAAGACTAAGGCGAAGGGTGTCATCACTGAAATTAGGTGTACAGATGGGGGAACAAATCTCCAAGAACTCATCTAGATGCTAATAAGGATTTTTAGTAAAGTTCCTATGAAAGTTGGGTAGCATCGAGATGATTGAAGTCTTAATCTCAAATTGTGCTACCTGAACATCTAGGAACCGGATGCAGGATGGCTATGTGCATGTGTTAGGTACAAAGTAGTCCCTAAGAAGCTGAAGGGGTTGCTCTCCTACCACAGGTAGGTAGGGAGCTTGGGGTTTCAGGATTTGTTCAGTGGGAACCAGTGGGTTATTTTCGGTCATGGCTTTCAGTTTCTACGACTTAGCCTTCTCTGGATTAGAGATAGGTTTCCTAAGGGACCTACATGATTTTTCAATCTCAGGATCTATGGGAAGTATCTCAGGTTCCAAAGAAAGCAAACCAAACATACACACTTTTAAGCACAAGGATTCAGACTTCAAAAACAGTAAACACAAAACAAAGAAAAATAAAAATAACAAAGAAAATGAAAATAAAATGAGAGCAATTTAAAAGAACAAGGCAACAATACCCTAATTTAGAAGTTGGTTCATAACTGTAGCCAAGTTTCTTGGCAGCGGCGCCAAAATTTGGTAGGCTTGTCAAGGCTTGGGTCCTTAACTACCAAAAATAAAATTTATACAACCTAACTATCCCAAGTTCTTTAGAAAGTGGGTAAGTTGGGTGTCAATCTTCAGGGACTTGAAGCGCAATTTATAGAACCTCTTCCAAATTAGTTTACTAAAACCTTGTTATGAAGAGTAAAAAGATGATATTTTTGGTGTTGTTTTCTATCCAACTATTGAAAAGCATTTAAATGAAATCATGTAAATTAACATTACTAGAAAGCAAGTAAATTTCTATGTTACCCTACTCTAACAAAGTCATGCTGATGGCTGAACAAGCACTGGATGCCATGCCTCTAACTATGCTCCTGTAGGCTTTGATAGAAGTACTAACCCAAGAATCTCAGGCCAAAGCGGGAGAGGGACGTTCGAGGGCACAGGGTAGCAAGGGTGCACCAACCGTCTGGAGCATAGTTGAGAATTGGAGTATACCTTGTCTCAATGATCACATACACCTCCGAGGAATCTGTAGCCAACTATTTTCCCCTGACAGAAATGTAGTAGTGCTTATCCTTATCTGCAACCTTTCATCACACATAGAGCAGTAAATCAAAAGTAAGTAAAGAAAGTAGTAAATGGAAAGCAAGTAAAAAGATCATTCCTTTGCATTCATCATGTCTATCACTAATGTCAGGAAGTACAAAAGAAGACTAGGTAATATACATTGGAAAACACACGAACGCCGTCGGTTGTCACAAGCTGTGAGAAACTTCATGCACAACCTAGAAATCTACACTGGTCCTAATCTAACTTGGCTCTCAATGACATCCTAGGTCTGTAACTAACCTAAGAGAGGCCAAAGAGGAACCCAAAGCTTGTGTTTGTAGCGAATACTTATAGGCTCTAGGGTTTACAAGGTTTGTTTTACAAGTTAGGAAAGTTTTTAGCAAATCTCGCGCATAAGATCGTCACTGCCCACCAAGTCGCCCTTAGTCGAGACTCATAGGAAATCAGGAATTTGAATCTTTAATGTCTTCTACTATGTCGCGTCTCAGGGTCTTGCTTGTTGAGATGATAGTTGAGACTTGCAGGATCTCGATCTTCAAGAAATCTCAGGAACTTGACATCGTCGCCCCTTAAAGTCTCTTGGTCGAGCACTTCGTCGAGACTCTCGGTATTTCTGCTCTTAGTTCTATCTCAGTATCTTGATGTGGTCACCCTAGAGAGTCACTTGGTCAAGCACTTGGTCGAGCCTTGCAGCATTCTGAGCTTAGTCTGAACCTTGGAACCTGCAGTGGAAGACTAAGTCACCCTTGTGTGTTGTTGGTCACGCCACATAGCCTAGCATCGTCTTCTTGTTCATTGTTGATATGAAGCTTCAGGAATTTGGCTAAACATCTGATTTGAGCTTTGAGCCCTCCAATTCCTCGTTGACTTCTTATAGTGCCTAACTCCATGGTTTTAACCTGTTTTTCCTGAAAAGACAAACAAACCTTGCATAGTTCTGAATAATGATAACTTTGGGCAAATACATAGTAAAATGAGAATAAACAAAGATAAATGAGGGTCTAAAATCATGTATTTTAGGGACTCATTACTCACTTTCTAGAGTGTTTTCCTCTTCACTACAATACTCGACCACTATTTCATCTTCACCGTCAGTTTCATCATTGTCGATGAAGTCAACGTGTACAGAAGGTTCAATTCTAATGTCCGCAGTCCCTATGTGTTCTGCCATGACACTAGCCCTATTCAATAGTATAGGATCGGCTCCCTTATGGACACCATTGAAAGTAGATTGCGTTGCTGCACTAATAGATGACTGATCTTCTTGGAAAGTATCATTGCAGACACTTTTCTCCAAATCTGCGACTTCTTTATTAGCATACGAATTTTGAGGAGGAATTTTTTGGGCCACATGTCATTCAACCTTCAATTCTGTGTTCTCAAGGTAGAACACTTATTCTACCTGCATTGCTAGCACAAAAGAGTCATTTTGATACCATTTTTTGCTAAAATTGACACTGGTAAAGTAGGCATCCGTGTTTATCCTACTCTTTTTTATTGTTAATGTCCCACCAGGTTCACTTAAACATGTGGAAAAGTCTGTTAGCTCCATAGTGAAGCTCTAGAATGTCATCCAAGACACCAAAGTCATCTCCTTTTGTGCCTAGCATTGCAACCCCACAATTTTACGTTATTCTATGTAGATCGAGGGACTTCGTATGAAATCTTAAGCCATTGACAATGCAACCACTGTAACAATTAACTCATTGATCGGGGCCACATGCCAACGTATACAAATCTTTACTTGTTATTGGTTCTTTATTATAGTACATGACTTTCATCTATTAATTAAAAAGGAGTTTAGATTAGTGAAACGTCAATATTGAAAATGTACATTGCTTCAAATTCAGGCAGTATTTGTTACTTACACGGCTCCCAAACCAATTAAAAAATTTCTTCTTATGTCTTTCGTCAACATTCCTTTCATTTTGGGCCAAAAGCTCAGCTTTATGTTCGCTATATACAACAATAGTACATGTTAATGTCAACTAAGTATATATACATACATACATATATATATATATATATATATATATATATATGCATATGTAAATACAATGCAAAGTAAGGAGTTTGGAACCACGTACTCGATATATGGAATAGTTTTATCACAATTATTGAGGACATAATAATGCGCCTTTCGTAGGTCATCCATATCAATGAAATCGTAAACCCATGCATCGAACGACCGAACATTTTCTCAAAATATAGAGTTCCTCGGTTCTTCTTCTTCGGCATTAATAGCATGAACGTCTGCATTTCACCCCTCACGAGTGAACCTTGTCTCAATATCATACAGATACATTGAGCAAAATGTAAGACATTCACTGTCAATATATGCCTCAATGAATGAACCTTCTGGCTGTACCTTATTGCGCACATACCCCTTCAAAGTGGATAAGAACCTGTGTATTTTACATAGTATTAGTGACTTCTATGTACAAAGAAAGTGAGTAAACAACGTGAACATTGTAGAAGGACTTTATAATTTACCTCTCAATAGGATACATCCAACCATACTGGAATAGTCCTCCAATTATGACCTACCTTGGTAAATGGACGGTTAGGTGGACCATCACATCGAAGAATGCTAACGGAAATATTCTCTCCAGCTTGCATAGTATGACCACGATGTCCTCCTCTAATCATTCAAGTACGTTTACGCTCAATTTCTTGGAGCACAACTGTCGAAAGAAGATCCCCAACTCAATCAGTACCAAGCAAACATCATTGGTCAAGTGTCCACGAAGAAAAACTGGTAGAACCCGTTGTAGAAGGATGATACAGTCATGACTTTTCATTCCTAACATCTTCCATTCCTTCGTGTTTATGCATCGAGCTATGTTTGATGCATATCCATAAGGGAACTTCATTGATTTCAACCATTCGAAGAAATGATTCTTCTTATCCTTCGAAAGTGTGTAACAAGCTAATGGCATGAGAAGTTTGTCCCCATCACGAATCAAACGCAACTCAAACCGTATTCCCATATCTTGGTGAGCATTTGCGTTGCCTTTTGTCTTCCTATTTATATCTAGTAATGTACAAATAACATTTTCACAAATGTTTTTCTCGATGTACATGACATCCAAGTTATGGCGTAGTCCAATTCAATTCCCACTCAGCATGTTTCTTTTTTCTACTGTTCGGTGGTTTTCCAAATTTCAAATCTCCGATCAACTTAAGTTGGTTTAATATCTCTTCCCCACTTAGTCAGTTTGGTTGCAACCTTCGTTCAGGTTTTCCATTAAAGCTTCTGACACCACGAGTTCTCCAAGGATGTCCACATCGTAGAAAACGACGATGACACATAAAGCATAACTTGCATCCATGTTTCAAGGATAATGACCCAACAACCTTATTACACACTGGGCATGCTAAGTAATAATTTGTGCTCCAACCCGATAGGTTGTCGTAAGCAGGGAAATCATTAATTGTCCACAACAGTGCAACATGCATCCGAAATGTTGTCCCAATTTCCACATCGAATGTCTCCACTCCTTTTTCCCATAGTTCTTTCAACTCATCAATTAACGGATACAGGTAAACATCAACATCATTACCAGGTGCCCTCGGTCCAGGAATAAGCAGAGACATATAAATGAAGGGTTCTTTCATACATCGCCATGGTGGCATATTGTATGGCATCATCATAACTTACCACAAGCTATACGGGTTGTTCATGTTACTGAAATGATTGAACCTATATGAAGTAAGGCTAAGTCTGATGTTGCGAGGAACTAGCAAACCATGGATGCATTTTATCAAACTTGGCCCAAGCTTTCAAGTCCGCTAGATGGCTAAGGGTGTTTTCCTCTTAGAGACGTTTCTCTTTATGCCATCTTATATCTGCAACAGTCTTTTTGCACATGTACAACCGTTGCAATCGCGGGATTAATGGACAATATCGCAAAACCTTTTGAGGGATCTTTTTTACCCTTCTTCTAATTAGTTTTATACCTCGGTTCACCACGTTTTGGGCACTCGTTCGTATTTTCATGTTTACCATAAAAAAAATGCACAATCATACTTACACACATGCATTGGAGTGTAACCAAAACCCAATTCACACATGTATGTCTTTGCCTCATAAAAGGTCTTTGGAAGTGTTTTACCATCAGGAAGTGTCACCTTAATGAGGCTTAAATGCATGTTGAATGTGTTCTGAGATAACCTATGCATTGTCCCTGCATGAAGCAACTTTATCAGGAACTCTAATTTTGAGAACTTTGTACAATTTGGATATAGGGGCACTTGTGTATCCCTCACGAGATTAGCAAGTGGTTTACCCAGTCGATTTAACATACTAGGACTGCAAGGTATGGTACCTACTAAAGGAGATTCATCACCAGTACGCGACACACTGACATCATCCGTGTCCACTGCAATCCCCCTTTGCAAGTCACCTAACATTTCGATTAACCCTTCCGAATGTGTATCACCACCTACTATATTTCCTCCCTCATCTTCATCGTCATCATTATTGCTCTGAACTGCGAAAATCTTCATTGTGGAACACCCATGTTGTGTACCTTTTCTCCATTCCAAAGTCTAATAAATGTGTATAAATCAAATCAATGTGTTTGAATGTTATGTTTTGGAATTTCTTGTAAAGACATATTATTCTATTGGCTTTGTCTACATGAGGACGTGCGGACGCTATGAAATCATGTACTCTGACAAAAACCTACCTCGAGCCTTCATCCAACTCTTATCCATGTTCATTAATTACTTTATAACATGTTCAAGTGAATGGTGTTGATTACATATTCTCAGAATGTTTATGATGCATGCATCATGAATCCTAAAATCAACCACTTTCCGTCTAAAGGGTACGGATCATATCATATTCAAGAATGTTGCATTTAGAATGCAATCAATCGCTCAAATTCTTTCGTCGTAGTCATTATAAATTTTGGCACCATCTCCCTATGGCTTTCCAAGTACACTAGATGGGGGAAGTGAACATGTTACTAGTTTTCCATCACTAACAAATTGTCATGATACCCCACTATGCACCCAGAGAATACAAGTAGAGATGCGCTCGAAATATATAATGAAAATCGAAAAAGCGTGAATGATGACAACAATGTAAATACAATTTCCTAAACTATCCACATTGGACAATTCAAGAACGGTTGAAATACAAACATCACTAATTGTAAGTGAAATAAATAATTAACATGTTCAATTGATTATTAGTCTACATAGTATGACTAATAATCAATTGAATTTCAATCATTGTTTTGTCTCACATGTACGATGAGGCATGTATGTATAGTAACCATTCTTGAATGGGTCTAAGCTTCACTAAACACATGAAATGGCAGTAATTAATTTGACATTTACTTTATATGACATTTAGTATTCTATACATTGTTGTTCTTAGCCAAGTGTTTTAGATTTTCAATGATAAGCCTACTATGCCTCTTTTATTACGAATTTGAACACGTGAGAGGCACGAGTTAGAATGACTTTAAGTTTTAACTAATCATGCATATGTTTCTTTGTATATGATTTTATTTTAGAAAAAATTTAACAAAATTTCGGCAGTATGTCGTCTGTAAATTGGACATTTTCCCATAAAACCTGTACTTGAAACAAAATATTGTGTTCGACAAGGAAAACATTTTAAGCATGCAACAACCTAAATCCACTACCAGCATGCAATTCACAATATACTGCATCAGCGACGTAGTTGGCGTTCAACACAACCATGCATTCAGATAATTGTTCAATCAACAAATCATATAACATAATAACAGACATACAACGAGTTAGAATGACTCTAAGTTTTAACTGATCATGCATAGGTTGCTTAGGTATTATCAAAGATCACTTTACATTTATGTAATATAAATTACATTATATAAATTAGGATATTATAAAATGATTTACACTATTCTTATTTTTGTACATAATATAAATTACTCTTGTTTCTTTCTAATCTAGAACAAAAGGTGAAAGTTTCACCAACAAGCTACCCTTAATATTAGGAAACAAGATAAAAACTTATCTAATAGTTGAAACCTTGACTTGCTTTTCTTTTATGATCCGTTTGGATGGAGAATTTTCATGGAAAAGTAAAAGGAAAATAGATAGAAAATTTATTTTCTAGTATTTCTTTTAGACAAAATAATACAAATTCAAAAAAAAATCTTACTAATGCCTAAAATTAAAATTTTATTCATATATTTGGTGTATATATATATTGCTTTCTTTCATACTTTTCTTGATAACCAAACGTGAAAAGTAGATTCCTCCATAATTTCCCTTTCTTTCCCTCAAATTTTTCAAGCTTCAAACAAAGCCTTAAGAAAAATAGAAATAAAATATGAAATAACAAAAGCATTCATCATATAACCAAGGCTAGCAAGCCTTCTAATAATTAAATTGAACAAACATCATTGCTCAAGCACATATATAGGGGAAACTTAAAAAAAAAAAAAAAAAAGGTTCATACCATATTATGGATCGAAGAAAAAAAAATTGTCATTCTTTCATCGATTAGGAGGCATAATCTTTGGCCTTTGTGACAAAATAAACAACAATCTCTTCCTTATTTCAAATCTCTTTTCACCGTTTGTAAGATTTGAACTTTATTGATGCCTCCAACTTGGACACATTCAGTAGGCCAACTTCTGGATTATCTCTTAGAAATATTATTATGATTTCTGTGGAGACATAATTTATGTATTCAAGTACTATATATGGAACATTTGAATCTCCTACTTAGGATTTCGAATAATAGAAAATTTTATAGGGGTGGAGACTTACACAGTAACAATTTTAATAAGATATTAGACCAAGCACATAACTAACAATTATGAGAACAGGAAAGGGTAAATCAATTAAGAATCTGACTTTTTTTTTTTTTGCTTCTTGACCCTGTGGAGCATAGAAGAAAAGAGAGGAATGAGGCAGAAGAGGAATTCGAACCTTGTGGGTATTGTCGAGCACTAAAATTGACGGGGAGAGGCTGTGACGGCGACAGCGAGGGGCTGCGACAGCGACGATGAGGGGCTATGGCAGTGAGGGGCTACAATGGCGACGACGAGCGGCTGTGACAGTGATGGACGAGGGGCTTTGCGAACGGCGACGAGTGAGGGGCTGCGACGAACGGCGACGATGAGGCGCTGGGGCTGCAACGAAGAGAGGAGGATCAGGAGGGAAGGAGGGAAACTGATCAAGGAAAGGAAGGAGGAAAAGAAGGAGGATCGAGGGGAGAAGAGTAGGAAACAAATAGGGAAATGAGGGAAATGAGGGAGATTGGGGGAAACCCAAGCGGTGCGAGTAAATATATTTATGGGTATTAGTAACAAATCTAAACCGTCACTAATAGTGTTAACTATATTATTTTTACATTTTTTTAATAAAAAAACTATTAGTGACGAATCTAAACCGTCGCTAATACCCTATTATTAGTGACGAATCTCCCCAACCGTCACTAATAGTATTAACTATATATTTTTTTATATTTTTTTAATAAAAAAATTATTAGTAACGAATCTAAACCGTCACTAATATCCTATTATTAGTGACGAATCTCCCCAACCGTTACTAATAGTGTTAACTATATTATTTTTACATTTTTTTAATAAAAAAATTATTATTGACAAATCTAAATTGTGACTAATACCATATTATTAGTGACGAATCTCCCCAACCGTCATCAATAGTGTTAACTAAATTATTTTTAAATTTTTTTAAAATAAAAACACTATTAGTGACAAATCTAAACCATCACTAATATCCTATTATTAGTGACAAATCTTCCCAATCGTCACTAATAGTGTTAACTAAATTATTTTTATATTTTTTTAAATGAAAACACTATTAGTGACAAATCTAAACCGTCACTAGTACCATATTATTAGTGACGAATCTCCCCAACCGTCACTAATAATGTTAACTATATTATTTTTATTTATTAATAAATACTATAAGTGACGATTACTTAATCGTCACTAATAAGTGACTTTTAGTGACGGATTGAATTCGTCACGAATAGTCCAGAATCATTGCTAATAATTTCCTGAGATATTTTTCGTGCGAAAAATGGTTTCCCGCGATCGTTTGAGCGGGAAAACTAGTTTTTGGTGATGAAAGTATTTGTGACGGTTTTAAAACCATCACTAATAGTGTTGTATTGGTGACAGTTGCTGAAACCGTCACTAATACCCACTTTTGGTGATGAAATTGAATTTGTCACTAATACTTTTGTCACAAAAAACCTGTTTTTTTGTAGTATAGACATATTAATTTATTTATGTTATTAATACATAATATATTATCTATTAACTACATTAATAATTTTAGAGTTTTAGATATATTTACCTTTAATCATTCATAGTATATGATCAAAGTTAAAACAAATAATTTCATGTGTAATCAAATAATGCAAAATTATGCACAATAATAAATATTATGATTAAATCAAAATAATAATAAACAAATCTTACTTCACATACGTAAACCTTAGTTTTAAGAAATATATTAACACACATGCACCCTAATCATAGAATTCCTTAAGAACAATGAAACAAATGTCAGAAATCAAAGCTCAAACTCCATACGCTTGCATCTACTATAACACTTAACACAAAATTAGAGAGAAGTTCAAATTGGGAGAGGATATTTTTGGATTACCAAATTTGAAGATGATGAGAATTTATACTAGTGGAATGCTTCTTCTTCTTAGTGAAAACATTCATTGACAGCCTACTTCTATAGTGTTCAATGACCGTTGGAGGAGAGAAAGTGAGGAGAAAGAGAAGCAGCAGCGGGGAGGAGGGAGAAGCAAACTACAAACTCATTTGCATAGAGGAGGAAGTAGGGAGCGGCTGAGGAAGGGGGAAACAGAAATCGAATTTCCATAAGTTGATTTCTATACACATAACTGACTTACAAAAAGTCAATTTATAAATAGTTTACCAACTTTCCATGAGCCGATTTTGCTGGCAATAAAGCAACGCAGCACTGACTCTCAAATCCTACTTTGTTAACGCGATGGAATGATCAGTGATCGTTTGAGTATTTTGAACGAGAACTGACTTTCCATAAGTCGGTCAACACATTTATGTAAATAATTCTCTATAATCGTACGATTACGTTTTTATGATTAAAAATTTAAAATTTTCAAAAAAAAAACTCAAAAGAAAAGGGTTAATGAATACCAAACATAACAATCTATTTAATGAATGTAATGATTTGAACTTTATGAATTATCAAATAATAAAAAATCCATATGTAGAAGTCATTTGTTGGAAGTAATGATATGATTCCATGAATTTTAGGTATATTTACTATACAAATTTTATTTGGTGTAGGCATATGATATTTAAATTATAAATATTGTCGTAAGTATACAATACTATTTTATCAAGTTAAGAGAGAGAGAGAGAGAGAGAGAGAGAGAGAGAGAGAGCATATATTAGTTTAGGAGAGAAACAAAAGATACAAAATATATATAATATTTAATTTAGAAAAATTAGAAAATATATATGTGTGTAAAACTTATTCTTGTGAGATTTTGTTTGTCATTGTCATGAAATGTTAGATGTATTTATAGAACATGTATACGTATATGTTATTTGAACTATTAACTAATGCCATAAATATAATAATGTTATTTATTATTCTTCCATTCTCAAATAATATACTTTTTTTCATATTTTAGTTTTATACCTTGATGAATTCATCCAATAAATATATAATTTTTCTATTTGTTATGTAATGAATGTGCGGGCATGAAATTTAGTTCAATTATTTCTTACCATTTAAAATAACTTTGCTATAATATATTTATGTAAAATTTTATTATTTTTCTAAAATTTATGCACGTGCCCATTAACTAGTCCTAAAAATAGGTCCCGTAAATCTCACATGATGCCCCTATTGCATGTAAGATTTTGTCGGATCGAAATTTGGAGCTTGCATGTTAAAGTTTTTTAGTGATAAATTAATTAGAAAGTAGGTATGGATCAAAATGAGTCAAGTTACCGATTATCCATTTACTCAATTACGATTGACTTTACGTAAAATTGTTTGACCTATTTTATAACCCTATCCATTTAAACATGGATCGATAAATTACCCATTTAATTAAAAATAATATCTCTTTTTTCTTATATTTTTAAATACGCTAATGTAATCCATTTCATTTAATATATATATATATATATATATATATATATATATATATATATATATATATAAGAGATGTTAATACGTGCACATTTTTGCAAAAGTTTGCTCAAGACCGAACTTATTTCTATCTGTGCACTTTTTTAAGCTAATTTGAAAGTTAATTTTGTCTTATATATATTTTTTTATTCTCTTTTGTCTAATAGTGCTACATTATTTTGTAATTTCATTTTCTTTTTTTGTAGACAGATTTAATCGAGATCTAGGCTTTGATTTTGCCTAATGTATGTCCCCGCAAAGGATGCCACAAATATTATAATGTTATTTTACCATACTCTAGTCCTTTAATGACATAATTTTTATTTTTTTATTTTTATAACCCGGGGACTCCAGCCACTATTACGCCATATTGAACACTATGGTGCGGCACCAAACCTGGAAGGGTGAAGGCCGCCCGTCCATTGACGCACCCTAGATAATTCATCGACGGGTCTCTAAAGTCACAAGATCACCCTTACCACTTGAGCTGGCCTAGTTAGACACATCTAATATTTCTTATATATGCATTATACATGTCATGATATGCATTCACACAACTAATGGGCAAAAAATTATGTTTGATTTTATTAACTATGTTATCATGGGAGTAAGGGTTGTAGGTCTTGAATTTGGATTTTGATCGATTTGAATAAATTTCAATGCAATTTTATATTATATCTTATCCAAATCTAAAATTTCTCCAAACATAATACATATGCATTTATGCGAAAATTATTATTTAAAATTGGTATTCATACACTTTATTAATTAATGGCTCAGAGCAATTATGGGTTGATTCGTACTTTAGAATTAAAGAGAGAAAGAAAAATCACAATGCTTTGAGGTTACGTCTCAACTGCTGCACTAGGTAGGCTTGAGTTGCATGAAGTTTTCAATTTATTTCTTGTGACCAACTGAATATGAGCATAGCTAATTAGATATCCTTTCGATCATAGCAATGTAATTACCTAAATAATTTATTTTAAATTTTCTAAACATCTCTTTTCTTTGAATTGCATATGTATAGATTTTTTCGAACCCAACATGCCCTGTATTGTAATTTTTATGCACAAAAAAAATAGAAACGAGTATAAATTGAATTACGTAAACTAATACAAAGCTTAATAAAATTTTATAATATACTTTATTTAATTAAATTCACCAAAATTTAAATCTTATTTTTGAATTTCAACCTTCCAAATAACGCGAGGAACGTATGGTGTGGCCCTGTGGGGCGGCGCATTCTTTTTCTTACGTACTTACTGTAGCAAGAGCAGAGACGAGTCTGCTGCTGTCTCTATTGGCATTCTTTATTTTTGTCTAGTTCGCTTCGGGAACGTCACCGCTCTTTGCAAATGGAGGACTCCTGCTACGACAGGGAGGTGGTGCTGATCACCGGCTGCTCCGGCGGCGGCATAGGCAACGCCCTGGCCCGCGCATTCGCTTCCCACAACTGCGTCGTCGTCGCCACCGCCAGATCTCTGGCATCCATGGCCGACCTCCATGACGACCCCTGCTTCTTTCTCCAAGAATTGGACGTTCTCTCCGACGAAAGCGTCCACCATGTCTTCTCCACCGTTCTTGAGAAGTTCGGTCGCTTAGACACTCTGGTTAACAACGCCGGAGTCCAGTGTATTGGCCCTCTCGCTGAGATCCCCCTTTCAAACCTCCAACACGCATTCAACACCAATGTTTTCGGTAACCTTATCTGCCCATTCATTTTTCTTTCTTTCTTTCTTTCTTTTTATTCCTTGTCAGTTAGTGTGCTTAAATTCAAATCTGTTCTCTCTTTAGTTCTGCCATTTTTTTTTTCTGCCTATTTGTTTTTTTATTTTTAGATTTTTGGCCTTTTTACTCTAGGTTGCAAAATGGCATATGTTGGGGTAGTATGCACGGCACAAGAAAATGGTCAAATTTTATGATTACCCTGTTTTTGTTTGTTCTCTGCAAATGTTAAAAGTTCGGCCCTGTTTCTGTTTGTTCTAATAATTTGGCTGTTTTGTTAGTATTGGATTCTTTTTATAATAGCTTCTTCTGTATCTTTTTTGTTTATGAGGAGTCCTCATCCTCTAAGCACATTCTTCTTTTCTTGATGAATTTCTTTTTCTATATTTAAAAAAAAAAAATGCATTCTAGTTATTACTATTTATGATGCAAGTTAAAAGTAGAATGCACAAAAGATCAAGTTCTTTTGAGCCATAGGCCTTCGAATCTGAGTTTTCTCCTGGTTGTCTATTTTTTTAAACCTTTCTAAAGACAATTATTTTGGTGTATAGGAATCACCTACCAAGTATTATCTTGCTCTGGCTAGCTGGAATGGCATCGCCAAAGTTCACCATAACTTTAATTAATGAGTAGAATATGTATCATATATCAGCTTCCTTCTGTCATGGATCTTTATAGCTTTTTATTTCAGCTTCTAATATTAAAGCTCTCTAGGTGGAACTTTGTGTCTTGGTATCATGTCTGTCATTTAGTGCAACTATTGTAATAGTTGTCAGCCATTTAAAATTTAAAACCCTATGACCATGTTGACCTGTTGTCACACAGTGCCATAAAAGTTATTAAAGTTACAGGCATATCAGGACTAAATTTACAAAGGTTCCTCTCTCTCTCTCTCTCTCTCTCTCTCTCTCAGTTAGCAGTATTTTTATTTTTGAATTTTGCAGCTGTCTCTAGTTTCTTAATCTGGTTGAAATTTGTCATCCTTGTGATATCCTGTTTTGAACATTGAACTTGAATACTTCAGTTGATCTGGGTGTTTGTATGTACACATATTTAGATTTTCAGATTATATATGCTGCTCCTAGAAATTAGAAAGAAATTTGGATGAGTCCTTAGTAGCAGTTTTATCTTATGCTGGTTAAGCTGTAAAATTTGATATGAGACACATGGAGTTACAGTATTTCATATTTCCTGGAGTATAAATTTTTCTATTGCCCACCCTAATTTAGGATAAAAACTCAAACCTAATTGTAGCCAAAAAACTAAAAATATTTTATATGCATTGAAACTATTAAAGCTTGATGTACATTTTTTGCCCCCAACCTGATAGCTTAAGCTTTTAGTTGAAGTGGTAACCTAACAAGGTATCAGAGCTGGTTGCCAGGAGGTCTTGGTTCTAGTCTTGTTGCTCGCATTTATTGTATGGTGTTTAAAAATTAATTTTATTCCCTGTAATGTGTATTTATTGTTTGTTTATCTCTTCATATGTTGTTGGACTGCACGTACAGGGGAGTGTTAAAGCTTCATATATATTGTTAGCCCACAACCTAATAACTTAAGCTTTTAGGTAAAGTGGTAATCTAACATCAATATTATGCCATTTATGTATTGAATGCAAATTTATCTTCTGCCTGCATCTAGATCATCTGTCCTTGATTTGTTACATGCTAGAAGTTTAATATTTGGTAACTAAACATCATGGCATGAAAAATTATTGCCTTGTTATGGCAGGCTATCCTTGTCCCAGTGCCTTCTGTGCTTAAGCCATTAAGATTAATAAATATTTGTTTAATGTGCAAAAGAAACACCCAGTAGAGTTCTAACAACAGAGGTAATTGAAAGAGCCCAATCAAAAGCTATTCAAAAATTTTACACCAAACATAATAGTGGGGATAGTGTACACTGTGTTCTACTAGTAAGCTACAAACTTGAGTATTTTGGATTTATTATATGCTTGTTTTACTGTAACTGAGTCATTCATGTCAGGGACATATATTAATGAGTTGTTGTAATGAAAAAATATATATATTATGGTTTAGTTAGTAAACTTCTCTCTAGGATTTTGTTGGGAGTGTTGAACAGGAAGTCCAAAAACAATTAATGTTATTCCTCACATCCCTATCTCCTGTTTATGCATGTAACATTATCATGTCATTGGGTCTGAGACCTTTACATTATGCTTTGCACCTGGTGCTTGGTTTATTGTTCCATGAATCTGCATAGGTAGCATGTTTTCCTACTCGTCTTGTTCTCATCTTTTTTTTTTTTATGCAAATGTTTTGCTATATTTTTGCTTTCAACAATTCTCTGATTACATTGTGTGGACTATTTTTCTTAACATAATTGCAACATATACCTCATTTGAATGGGAGGATCACCATAATTTTAGCTTAAGTTTCTTAGCATAATGGTTTCCTTCTTGGAAATATTATGCAAGTACTGTATTGTTGTAAGCACAATCTGTTCTGGCTTTAAAGACAGTCATTTTTTGAGGGAGGTAAAGCATTTGAATAGGAGACCTACTTCCTTCGTTGCAACCTCATCACTTCAATTCAATCACAAAGTAAAGCGCAAAGAGAGGCAGAAGAGAATTGCCTGGCTTGATCCAGGAAGTAAGGAGAAGCCAAATTATTCCCTGCAGACTAAAATGCAAGCCTTGAGCTTGAATTGAAACTATCTTTGAAACTAGGACGTGGGTAGGGTATAGTATGGTTGCTAGCCATTTTGATCAAAGCTTTATCATTGCATTCAGAAATTTCAGACTGCTTTAATGTTCTATTCCCCCCCCCCCCCAAAGAAAAAAGTCAAGTATTCACTCTCATGAATACAAGTCTCTCCTATTCTCATAGTTTATTTTGCCAAATTCCTCACATTGTTCTAAGACCCAAAGTTCTCAAATATTGGCTGCTGAGTGCTGACAAACCAAGCTGCTTAAACTTTGCTTGCGATTAAAGTATAGGTTTGTAAAGGCTTGTTAGTGAAATAAATGGGCCATCCTCACTTTGAACCATGATCAACGCCAGATTGATAGGCTCTTTATTAATCCAAGAATGTAAGAAATGCTGAGTCACTCAGCTTTGCTTGAGTCTGCGGCCTGCTGGAAGTTTGTTCAGGATTATTCATGAAATAATTTGAGCCAACACAATTTTATTCAGAGCTTGCTACTTGTTGCTAGAGCAGCCTATGAGTTGGCTTGGCTTGTTTGTATACCAAGTCATGTGAGAACTAAACCTGAAAATGCATATAAGGCCATGACTGGAATTGAGTTTAGGTTGCTAACCAGGATAATTGGGTTGATGTGCTGGCATTTCATTCATATTTCCGAATTTGCACTCAAAAATCATTCTCGAAGCTCTCTAACTCATGAAATAATTGTTATATCATCTCATGAACAAATTAATTATTTAAAAAAATCATCCTATGAACAAATTAATTGTGTTCTTAGGAGCACAGAATTCACATTATTTTGCTGAGCTGATGAACTCATAGGTTCTTTGTAGTCGATGCCAATGAAAATTGGATGTCCATTGAGACTTGGACAATTGATGCTCATATCATCTGTTGCAGACTATCCTTTGTTTTAAATGAATTTTTGAGCTTTTATTTTATTTTATTCTTTTTGTCTACTTGAGAGGAATTGATTGCATGATCAAGAAGTCTGGTACTTGTTGCAACCAAATGCGGAGAGGCTATGCCTGTGCGCGTTACTAATCTTCTTTGTATTCGTCTTCTAACATTATGTGCATGCATAGGTTCCATGAGATTGGTTCAAGCCGTGGTACCTCACATGGTATCTAGGAGAAAGGGAAGGATAGTAAATGTTGGAAGTGTTATTGCTTTGGGACCTGGACCGTGGGCTGGTGGTTATTCTGCATCCAAAGCTGCTCTTCATTCTTTAAGTGATACCTTGAGGTTTGCATGATTCAGTCTCCGCATGACTCTTGTTTGGCAGTAGAATCTTACTAGATTGATGACATGCAGGAACTTTTTTATCATTATTTAAACAAATGGACACCACAACCCACTGGTGGCTGAAAAAATAAAAATAACACCAGGGAAAAATAGATACGTGCATGTGTGCGCCTAGTATCATATTCATGTAGGCCAATTGATGTGGCCAAGTACGTGGATTGTTTTCATTTCTTATTTGCTGCATGGAAGTATTTTGCTGATGAAAATGCATATTAGAATGTTAGCAGAAAACAAAATCCATCTTGCCCTAATGGGAAGCACTGCCACAGAAATCTTCTATAACTGAAATTCATTGGATGACCTAATTTTATCTGGCTCTTTTTATGCCTTTTTACTTGTATCATTATCTAATATCAGAGTTTATAAACCTGAGTTTGAGCAGTGTAAACGATGAAACAATAATCTCCCATATTACGGCCAACAAATGCTATATTTCCTTGCTGCAGTAAGTTGCAAAGACAGATCTGATTTAATTTGGATCTGAACTTCAAACAGAATTTGCAAGGCCCCTTTTTTGGGTAAGTTTTATCGAAGGAAAAAGCACAAAATATACAATATATTTTCTGTCTCTCAAATAAATTCTCTACCTGAACAGAAAATTTCCTGGTTTAAAAAAAAAAAAACAATAGAGAATGTAAAACCAAAACAGGTAAAATAATAATAATAATAATGTTTGTTAGTCTCCTCATATATACATAACATGAGAACCAATATTTTAAGGTGGCAGCATTCATTACATCTTAGAATCACTGAAACAAACATTGAACTTTGAACTCTCCATGCAATAATTGATAAATTTAACAGACATTTATTTCCCTATATACAATGGCCTCTCTCAATTTGGCAGGTGGTGTGTCACAAAATACTGGACTAGTTTTAATAAATGTAAAATTCAAATGTTCCCCGGCTAGAGCCATGCATGGGATTTTTCACAAGCCTGCTAGCTTTGGGGCTTACTTTGGCAACTTCTTACGTTTGATTATTATGATTTTTATACCATTTTTCCATGTCAACAGGTTGGAACTCAAGAATTTTGGGATCGATGTCATTACTGTTGTCCCAGGAGCTATTAGGTCAAACATAGGAAACTCAGCCTTGGCCAGCTACAACCAGATGCCCGAGTGGAAGCTGTATAAGCCATTTGAAGCTGCAATTCGAGCTAGAGCAACCTTCTCACAAGGTCCCAACTCAACCCCTACCGAAGAATTTGCGAAGAAGACTGTAGCTACCATATTGAGGAAGAAGCCACCAGCATGGTTTTCGTACGGCCGTACTTCCACCATAATGGCAATCATGTATTATCTACCACTCTTCCTCAAGGACTTCATTTTGAGGACTGTTATGAAATGCTGAAAGTCTTATCGGCCAAAGTTGATCTCGCCTGTATTTTGTTACACTCCTGTGTATTTTGCTCATCATACCATGCCCATATATTGTCTAGATGAACTGTGGCTCAACTTAAATATAGTGTATTTCAGAAATAAACCAACATGCAATGTTAATTGCCTTGATCTTGTAGGATTCCACATTGAATGGGATGCTAAATCTTTAGTTCGAAGCCTGCAGTTCTTTTTTAATCTGGCCTTGCGGCATTAAATTGCATTTGGACAAACGAATCAAATTTTGGTCCTCAAATCTCAACTCCACAGAGCATACAAGAATCGAACTTTAGTATTTATTACATAATAAAATTGAATTTATATTTATTTTTATCTTCATGTCATTCCATTCTGTGAAAACTATATTAATTTTTCAACCCATTTTATAAAGACGGCATTACAGTATTCGTTCTAATTGGATTTTGTCATTTTTTTTGTATGGCAGAGCACAAGAAAGAAATATGAAGGGTTAACTTCACTATAACCCCAATTTAAGGGGTTGCTTTGCGTCTCAAACCTGGCTTTGGCTCACCATGCTAAGATAATACGATTTAACTTGGCAGAAATTATTGCCCCAAGTAGAGACTTGCAAAATACAATGGAACCTGTGGCACTGAAACAAAGAAATTAATACCATTTGGTTCCAGAGTTGAGCGGAGATGACAAGCTGACTGGATTTCAAAAGCCAGGAGATCAACACCTAGCAGCCGAGATGCTCGTAGATCAACCAATGAAGGCAACGCCTTTTCCTCCCATGTAGCATGCACATACAAAGCTTGTGCATAGTCCGAAAACCATGATTTCAAGGGTATACTTGACAAGGGCAGAGTAAGGTCGGGGAACATGACTGCACCACAATAGAGGCCTACAAAACAGTATTCTTTCGCTCATATTTCTAACTGGATGAAAAAGACAATCGATATCCTTCACCTGCGTCTTAGGTTGCTCCTCGGGTGCAGATTATTGTCAGAATATCGATGTGTTGTATTTTAACAAAGGCATATTGCACAAACAAAATTAAGAAATTCCCTCGAAAAATGCTTCTGCCAAAGAACAAGGTCACATTGTCAGAATTGCCTGCCAACTCAGAATTTCCATCATTGCGGGTGACTATAGTACACTGCTGAAGGAGGCTGCAGCGGCCGGAAACTAGGAGCTGCTGGTGGCGGCTGCTGAGTTAACATTACTGGTTGTGACTGTGTCAATGCTACGGGCTGCTGGGCCAAAGGAATAGGTTGCTGCTGACCCACCATTTGCAGGGACTGCTGAGTTAAAGGCACAATAGGACTCACCATTTGGGCTGGGGGTGGCGGCCCTGGTGGCAAGGGCGGAATGCTACCATAACCATATGGGTTCATGATTCCTCCTGTGGGTTGCATATACTGCTGAGACGATGGGTTTGGCAGTAAATGGTATTGAGCTTGAGCAGCCGGAGCCTGGCTGGGCATTGTTGGTTGGGATACCAAAACGGCTTGATATGGATGGTTTGGCACAGGGAGAGGCTGTGATGGTATAAAAGCATTGGAATCTGGAATTTGCTTTATTTTTTCAGGTTTTGACATTGAATTGCTCACAGGCATCGTTGTTGTGAAAGAGTTTGCAGCAGCAGAGGACTTCGTCAAACCAGCATTCTTGGCTTCTTCAGCTGCAAATGTCGAGAGAACAGAAGTCATGATTAACCGAGAGGAACTAGAAGCTGCAAGCTTGTCTGCAACCTCAGCTGCAATGGATGCAGCTGTCCTCTTCTGTGCTTGTACTCTTGCATTTGCATTTGCATTTGTTGGTGGAGCAGTGGTTGTGGAAGGTTTAGAAACCGCAACATAATTTTCATCATTCAGCCAGTTGCGCATGTTGCCAGCTTCCTCCACTTGTGCCTCAGCCACCTGAATATTTTGAAGTGTTTGTGAACATGTAATGTTTACAAATGATTCTGTCAATGGCTTGCATTCATAACATATACAATAATTATGCTAAAATGAAACCATCATAGCAGAGAAACATGATTTCAATTAAAATAATATATGGCAGCAATAATATATGAACACGGAATTTCAAGAAAACATCCCCACTCAGGATGCTTCAGGCAGTAAGCCCACCCATAGAAGCAATCCATTCTCTTTCAAATTACGAAAAAATTCATATTTCGACAAATCAACTCCACGTTCGGCATGATTGAAAGCATGCTCAAAATAGTAGTTAAGCAAGAAACATGTACACGTAACAAACAGGCAAACAGGCAACAAGCTTGTGCATATAACTTATAAGTGAAAGGAACGAGCAGTAGAAAGGAATGAGCAGAAGAATGTCAAGGGGTAAAGTCAGAAGCTAAAATACCTGCATTTGTGTGCGGACATTCTCCAATTCAGATTCCTGAGGAATTTTGAAAAGTTAGCACAGAAAATTGCATGCACAACCACATTAAAAATGCATAAAATATCAAGCAGATTCTCCTCATTGCAAAATGCTTGACTAAAGAACTGAGAAGAGGGTTGGCCAGTGCTGGCAGCCCCAACCCAGGCCTTAGTAGGCCCCCAAGTTCATGGGTTTGAGTCACCCCCATCCAAAGCAATGGCCTCCCTTTTAACCCTCAAACAAAAGGGCCTGACTAAAACCTGTCCAACATTCAATGAAAATAATGATGCAGTAAGTACCTGTTCATGTAGAGCTTCTCTTAACTGAGCTACAAGGGCTATTCTATTTGCTTCGACTAATTTAAGTTTCTCAATACACTGCTTCAGAACATTTTCTTCCTCCTCCAGCTCTTTGGCCAAATTTTTTCGATTTGGATCCTTTGCTGAAGAACAAAGCAAGCAAGCTTGAGATAATGCATATCTTGAGCATCAACCATGAAGCATCTTTTTTTTTTTTTTTGTTTTTGGCTTGACACAGGAGCATCAACCCATGAAGCTCGAGCGCCATGCAGAAAAAGAAGCAATGACGGAAAATGCTAAATGATTCTTACAGGGGACTCCTCAGCAAATGCAACAGACAAATCTTAACTGAATATCACTGTCAGCTTACCATTAGCACAGGCAACATCAACATCTTTTTCCATCTTCCTCACACGATGGACTGCCGACTTGCATTTACTCATCTCTGCATCTTCACTGGGCTGTTCGCTAAGCACCAAGTGAAATGCCGAAACTATTTTCTCTGCTGTTCCTCCAATTGACAATTTCTGGTTTCCAAAGCAATTAAAGTACATGATGAGCTATATGCCACATGCAGAAGAAAGATACAAACTATTTTTAAAAAATGATTCAACATACAGAAATGTAGAGTGAAATTAAATAACACAAAGGGAAAAGGGATTATTCTTACACCAAAAGCTAAAACAAAAAATACAACTGTTCTTACCGTTCTTATGGAACGGGAATCCCTTTTCACAATTCTCACAGAAGAACGTGAACGCTTTTTGTTGTTGAACTCCAGCGGCGGAGGCAATTCTTCTCCAAGCATTATGTCTTTGAGGCTCGCCTCACGAGATCCAAATACTCTCCTTTCTTCCCATATATTAACCTATTAAGCATGCAAGCACAATTTTAATAAGCTTAAGGCTCTAAATCCATTCTTCAAATTTTCTCAAACTATTACATACCATCTAGGGTTTTATTTTTTTTTTTATTTGATAAGCTAGATACTGTCTAGATAATCCCAGTCAACACACTGGCATTTTACATAGCTTGCATTAACATATCAGTCAAGCTTGTTTTCCTACATCATGCCAAGAATCCAAAAGACATCAATTGACTGGATGTCCCAAGCCATGCTGACAAAATGAAGGTTATAAATTAGACACTGCAATGGGAAAATACTCTCAACCTCAAACATATTAAAAGAACAATGCTTTGCAGCTACTACCACATAATGTTTACTAATCATTCAAAAAACAAAGGAAAAATATAGAGTGAAAATTACAAAACCTTGCGGAAAATTTACAGAGGGAAAAAGAATACGGGACATACCAATCTGGAGACCACACTCTTTCCGCTGTCATCGCCTTTCTCAACAACATCTTTAAGTGCTGCAGGAAGAACTTTCCAAAACTCACTAACAAATTCATTCCCTTTACGTTTGCTGTTCTGTAGGATGTCATTTGCAAGGTACAAAAGGGGAACTTTCTGGGCCATCTGTGAACTGTGGAACTGTTTATCCCATGTTGTAACAACCAGTTCTGCTTTGCTCCGGTGAAAAATGCACCAATGGGACAATGCTATATGGAAGTCAAGATAACAAACTCTCTCACATGAAGCATCAATATAATTAAGTATCAAAATACAAATAGATGGAAGAAACAGGTTTCAAACACCACTTTCCATAGACAATTCAACTTGCAAATGCAAAAATTATGCAAGGAAATAAATATTAACTCTGACAATTCAAGTTTCATCCAGCAACAGTGTAGAAGCTAATATTGAAACTGGGAAAAGTGTGGACAACAAATATATTGAGGTTGACTTTAGTCAACATTAATAAATGGTCTGGAATAGTAGATCAAGTATTAGGCGATCTTTCAAACTTGACTCAGTGACAGTTGGCCATCAAAATTAGTCCTCATCAATGCAGTCAAACAGAAATAAAGCACCAAAAACTAGAGATTGATGCATACGAGCACTTTTTGAAGATTATGTAATTTCTTTCTCCAATAAGGAAAAAAAAATTAAAAAACAAACACAAAATAAATGCATAAAGCAACAGGAGTAGCTACAAATGGCAGATGAAGTAGGAAGAACAGTGAAAATTGGTACAAATGAGAGTTACAAAATTGGACACATACAAAGAGAAAGATAATAGTTGCATTTTTTAGGGGGGAGGGGGATTAAGAAAACTGATATTTCAGATTTATTTAAACTTGAAAAATAAATCAAATAGTGTAACCAATAAAATACAAGAACAGACAGATATGGGAAGTCCCAAGTGGTAAAAAGGGAAAGAATAAACTCACTGAATCACAAGCATTGAATTATAATGAAAGGATTTAAAACTTCATCCAGGAAATCATTAGTGGGAGAACAGTTAACCTCAAATAACCAAGGAAAACGCATTGAGGGTTGACCGGTCAGCTCAAAAAAATATGAAGATGAAGTTATAGAAAAAAGGGGCAGGTGGGGGGGGGGGGGGGTGAAGAAGTTTTTCTAGTATTGTGCATGACTAGAAGTTAGAAGCATAGATGGTGTCAAACCAACCACAAATTAAATTGGTTTTCTGTAGAGGATGAACATCCAAAACCTCAGTATACTACCAAATCAGTCTAGAGTCCATAAGCATTGTAACCATAGTACAGCAACGCAATTCAAGTATCCATAATGTGGAACATTAGGGTCTGAAGACATTAAAATTTAGTGACCTAGAGACAAAATACCAGTAATTAAATCACTGAGACAAATATATGCGTGTGCGCATGTGTGTATATGGATAGGTCACCAATACATAACATAATTGCAACTTTTTAAAAAATGATACTTCGCCCATGTTACACTCCCCGAATCCTCCTGTCTCCTTTTCATTAAATCTAGCTAAATGTGTCAATGGCCTCAAAGGAGTGCCAAATGGCTTCCTAACCCTGAATCCTCTAAGGAATCATTTGGCATCCCAAAATAGGGCTTTGAAGTCATTCAATCCCAACAATAGATAAAATCCAAGATTTGGCATGAGGACTACATTACATTACTCAAAAATGACACAGAAGAGGGAAATGTTCTCCTTATATATGTACATGGATCTTAATTCATATATTTTGTACACTTCTAGAGAAAATAAAATGACTTGAGGGAGTAAAGCATTATGTTTGACTAAAATGCCCTCACTTTGTAAGTTTCTTGTTCAAAGATATCCTTATGTGGGTCACCCTTTAAGAGTACATTTAGTTGCTGGAATATAATCAAAAGCCCAGAAAGGAATCAAAGTAGGAATTGAATCAAGAGTGGAAAAGTGAATCGTGATTGGTATGTGATTACTACATTGGGATACATGTGAAATAACCATAGAAATGAAAGGTTACATAAGCCATAGTCCATAAATTCCTGTTAATAAGGAACTTCAATTAAGCCCCATTTTTTGCATTGTGAAAAATTTTTAGAATAAAAATTGTTTTAAAAATTAAATTAACCAATGAAATGTGAACTGCCAGCCATGGATGCAGGTTTACATGGGTGGTGACCAACTCAAATGATGGAGTATATACTCATGACTGCTGCTACTACTACTTACATAGAAGCCCATACATAAAGGTGGAATTGGGTGCCCATTGGCGAGAGGCAAAATTGCAAATCCAATAAATGAGGAATTTAGCATTCCATCCAAATTGTGATTCTGCCCCTCATTTACACAACCCAAACAGGCATGGACCTGAATTCCAATTAGATGCTGGCCTAAATTCTGCAAAACCAAATGCCATGTATGCATAAGAAATGTTCTATTTTGCAAAAATATCCTTATCTTTTAGATTTGCTTGTGGTAAATATCCTTACATAGCAAAACTTAAGTACAGTATTATATTGGCATACTCTCATATGAATCTTTCGCAACCAATAATGCTATTTTAATTAATGCTTTTAATCATTCATAATAAGGAAAATTTGTATTCCGTATGAAATTCATCTTCCTAAAAAAAAAGTAATCAAATTAAAAAGCTCCAATTCCACCCATGAAATTTTATAAATTGATACGAGAGTAAAAAATTCACAAAAAGCATCTGTCAACTAAGTCAACTGAACATCTACAAGCTGGAAACACCAGTTCAGACTAATAAAATGAAATTCTCAATTTCACTCAAAATTTTAACTGAAAAACTTAAGAGCAAAAAAGGTATATATGTACCAATATCTCTCTAAAGAATAACATGTCAATAAAAAATAATTAATTTTTATAGCAATGTCAATACAAAATAATTGTTATTGTTCCTAAAAATATTAAATTATATACAAAAATGTTGAAACTTCATGATATGCACATCAAAATCAGAAATAATTTAATTTAAAAAATCTTATCAAATTGTTTGAAACTACATAGACTACACTATAGATCTGTATTAGAGGTTCTTCTAATTCAAATCAGAATAATTTACTTTTAAAAAATCTTATTAAATTGTTTGAAATTTGAAACTACATAGACTACACTATAGATCTGTATAGAGGTTCTTCTCAAATAAGATAATTCAATCTAATTTAATCATATCATGATTATATTTCAATTATTTCTTTATAAAATTAGGTAGCCGGGCGCATAGTCTAAGATTAAATTTTTGAAAAATTATATGTACTATCTGTTATAAATATCAAATTTTAATTAGTGCAAAGAAAAGGGAATGTGTATTTAACAGTACATAAGATTGGAATAAACAATTTCGAGTGTTGATACTTTAGTTAATAAACTTAATTATGACAAAATACTGTCAATTGTTTAAAAATCACATGATCTATCTATACTATAAATTACAAAATATAACTTTAATTTCCTCCTACTTGATAATTATACTTATTAATAAAATTGAACAATGTTAAAAATTAGATAATTTCAATATAATTCACTTGAAAGTTGAAATCATGAGCAGTGTGAATGAAAATTTACTAGTATATCCAAATATGCACAAAAACAACAGGAAAAATAAAAATACATACACATACAAGGGAAATTGATAAAATTATACTTCACCCAGGCATCAAATTCATGGTAAACATGATCACTTTGATTAATATTTTAATTCTGAAGCTTAGTCCTGGAAACATTGCATGAAACTTTAACATTCTTAGATAATGCACTCAAAAAATATTCAATAAGTTTAAAGAATATTTCATAATATATACATTTGGACATAGCTTATATTTTTCCAACTTGACAGCCTAAACAAGCCTAATCCCATCATTCAAAATCCCAAGATGCTGTTATGCACATGGTCATTTCCATTCAGCACTCAGCAGCATACACAACAATTCATGTTTTGGATAACCACGGCTTATCAAGAATGAGAATTTATAATACAATAATGGTAAAATATATGAAAAGTTAATATATAATCAAAGGAAAATAGCAAAATGCATTAGGCTGGAAGAGGTTCATGTCTTTAACAATAAGCAGGCCACACAAGCGAGAAAACCAGGCATTTTATGTTACTGGTTGCTGAACAAGCAACCATTATGTAAAGGTTTACAGTTTTTCATGCCATTTTACTCTATTTGCTGGGATAAGCATTAATGAGATTAAACTCACATATGGTATAAAAGTATGAAACACTTTTAAATTGAGCGGATCAAACAGACAAGGTAAGCACTGCTCAAAAGCAAAAATGCAAAGAACAAAGGGAAAATTATGCCCTGCTTTCCTTTTTTTTGTTGCAAGCGAAGAACTCCGAAAGCCATTAAATTTTTCAGAAAAAATATAATATATATATATATATATATATAGATAGATAGATAGATAGATAGATAGATAGATAGAACTAGGGGAAAAAGGATACTTTCGATACACTGCTGGGTGCTGTTGAGCTTTGAAAGCTTATCTGCCAGTATCTGTTCACTGAAGACACTATTCATCCCAGCTCACACGCCCCGTGCCACCACTCCCTAAAAAATAAAATTCAAATAAACAATCAATCAATATATAAAAAATGCCAAAACACCGACTTTCGCGAGCTTCAGGTGAGAAAAAAACCTAAACCCATAACGGAAACGGAAATAATCAAATCACAAAACCCTAATTTCACAAACCTGATTAAGTTTTCGACCTTTGAACCCTAGAATTTACAAGAACAATCTTCAAATTCTAGACCAGTAGACGACAAGCCCCGAATCGAGCACATGGAGGGCGCAGACAAACACAAAAAATCGCATGCGCAAACCCTAGAACCAATGCTCATGGGCGACACCGGCGAAGCAAACAAATGAAGGAACCATGCCAGCACGGTCACAGAGGAAAGGGGGGAAAACGGGGAGCGTTGCGGAACACACGAAGACAGAAGTTTCGAGGCGAATATGGTTTGATAAGCTGTAGAGTGCACAAGGGAGTTCGTGAAACCCTAAAAAAGTTTCTACTTGTTGCAGAGAGAGAAGAGCAAGTCGTGTAAGCGAAGGTGGTGAGCTCGAGAGAGAGAGAGAGAGAGAGGAACAGAGGAGAGAGGAAGACAGTTGCAGAGAGTTTTTATAGTTTTATTTGTTACCCTTGCATCATCAGCACATTATTACATTTCGCCAAATTTATGTTTTGATTTTCCCTCTTCTATTGTTATTATTATTATTACCGTTTTTTTATCAACCATGAATAAAAAGAGGGCCAAAAACTCAAAATATTGAGAAAAAAATTCAAGATTTCTAAAATTTCAATAAGAGGTTCATGAAATTTTTTAGATCTCGGGAGAAATATATATATATATATATATATCAAACTTTAAGAGTGCTTTTTTACTTATTGATTCTACATTTACTAAATTTTTTTTATCAAACCTCATGAGAGCTTGTAATCAAAATGCATAGGTGTTTTATGTATAAGATATCATAATTCAAATTTATGTTTAACATTTATTAAATCACAATCTACAATAATATTAGTAGGTGTATTCAAAATAAGGTTCGAATTGATAAAAAAATTACTACCACTTGTAGATTTTAATCTCTTTTATCTATTATGCAAGTTAAACAAAAAACTGAATGAGATGTGATGCACGAGGTAACATCAGATTGTTTAAAATGTAAGTAGAAGTACTTTTGATAAGATTCATGATCCAAGAGATATAAAAGAGAGGAAGAGATTCAGTTGTAAAGAGAGAGGGAGACTTGTGGCATAAAAGGCAAGCCAAAAGTAAGTCATTGCATTTATGCATTTTATATATATATATATATATATATATATATATATATAGAATACAATTGAATAAACCTAACCTTAATAATGATACAAAGACTAAAGTGTCCCTTAACTAACATATTACAATAAACAGGATATTATCTAACATCCCCCTCAAACTCACGATGGCCAACTGAGAAGTATCAAGAGTTTTCCAAGCAAAAACTAGAAACGACAAATAGTGTGAGACTTTGTGTCAACCAATTACATGGTTGAGGAAATGAATGGGAGAGATGGTACCAAGGAGAAGATGATGACGTATAAGATGACAATCAATTTTAATATGCTTAGTGCATTCATGAAAGACAAAATTATGAGCAATCTGAATAGCACTGGTGTTGTCACAATACATAGGAGTGGGTTCAGCAAGAAAGACACTCATGTCAGCAAGTAACCAACACAACCAAACTATTTCAATAGTAGTTGAAGTCATGGCACAATACTTAGCCTCAGTAGAAGAACGAGAAACTACAAATTGCTTCTTGCTTTTCCAAGAAATAAGAAAGCTGCCAAGAAAAATGCAAAAATTGGTTGTGGACTTGCGATCTATAGGATCTCCAGCCCAATCAGAATCAGAATAAGCGCGAAGTTCTAAAGTAGATGTAGAAGAGAGTAATATATTCTGATATAATGTCCCTAAGATATAACGTAAGATACGGAAAACAACAGCCCTATGGATCGTATTGAGAGAGGAGACAAATTGACTGACAATATGAATCGCATTTATAATATCAGGTAGAGTGATGGAGAGATAAACCAAACTGCCAACAATAGTACAACATAGAGTTGGATCCGCCAATGTAACCCCATCGGAAGAGGTATAATCATAAAGACCCGATTTCCTACCATTTTTGTTAAATAATAACTCTATACCTCTGATACCATGGTAATAATAATAATAATAATAATAATGTCAACTTGGAACCAAAGTGGGGTACGAGGGATACTCCTGTCCATACCCACATTCTAACTACACAGCGAAAAAAATAACACACCAAAACTTTATATACAATACCAGATTACTAAAATCTCCAAAATATACATACAACCTCCCTAAAACTCCATTAGAAATCCCAAGGATTATACAAACATAACCCCAGTCCCCCAAACTAAACACATACCATGTATTCCTGAAGCTACACCTCCACTATCTTGGAGCTCACTCTATTTGGCTACCTAGATTACCTGAAATGTTTAAGATTTTTGGGGTGAGACACCTCTCAGTAAGACGTGATAAATTATTACCAGTGTGTAACAGATGAGTTTTTACACGCATAACATAACTATTAATTTAATCTGTAATTGAAATAGTAATTTAATATAAATACGTAGTACAACTCACACCTACGTCATTTAAAATACACATTTTCTATTTGAACAAACTTCTAACTATATTTCATAGTTTCTATTTCTGTAAATCTACTTGTATATATATAGTTTTCTATTTCTGTAAATCTACGTGTATATATATAACTGTGAAAGCTTTCCTAGATGGATAACTATAATCATGAATTAACCTCGCATGATCGGGTTGTGCACCCCGTGGGCCGGACTTTACCATGGCTGGCCTACCACATTAAATCAAACTATAATTCGTCTCTAGTATGATTGACCTGCTCAACCTGGTCCGGACAGCCAAGGAGCTCCTCTACTCTCCTCTGAGGCAAAAACGACTGTCATTCCACTCTCTATCTGAGACGTGTGGTTGCACTATCTATACTGTATTAGTTACGGTATCGTGCTCTGTGTTCTATTTTGGTCCATCAGGGTTCTGATACTATATAATACTATTTCTGCATATTACAGTTTTGCCATGATTCTATGATAACTGTAATACCATGATTCTGTAATATCATGATTATGTTAAAGTTGTAATATCATGGTTCTATAATAGTTTTAATGTCATGGTTCTATAAAAGTTGTAATATCATGGTTCTGTTAAAACTATAATATCATGCTTTTGTAAAATGTTGTTTAAAATTCTAAATTAGAACTCTATACTGAAACTAGTATTTCTCACGCCACACAATTTGGGGTAATACTCAGAATACTATAATCTGTATGAGAAAATTGTATTTTACTACTCTATGGGAAAATCATATTCTCTACTGCATGTAAATAGTAATATATATCATTTATAGGGTTTTTCTGAAACCCAAATTTCTAATTTTTTTCCCAAATGTACATGACATGTGAAAAGCTATAAATTTCCATACTAAAAAATTCATATCCTGTAATATTCAAAAAATCATATACAGATTTTTTATAATTAAATTCTATACTTTAACCGGTAGAATTTCTAAAACTAATTGGCATAACTTATTCCCCTTACTTGCTTACTTAGAGGGTGTTTACTATGATCTCTAAACCCACGCCCGCAGCGTTCAGAGTTCAAAATCCTGAAATCATATATCCTAGTTCAATCGACTCAATCCCAGAATTATAATCGTTTAAACATTCCCAGACCTAAACACTTCATTTAATCAATTAAATTACAAACATTTAACATATTTATTACCCTTACCTCAACTTTGGAGTGGTGTCGAGGAACCCCACAACTCAAAACTACTTCGATCAACCTGTTAAGGGTCACTCCTAGGATCCCGCAGTGAAGTCTGATCGTCGAATCGGGCTGTAATCGGAGAGAAATCAAAGAGAGAAGGGAGAGAGGTTCCATGGTTTAGAGAGAGAGAGAGAGAGAGAGAGAGAGAGAGAGAGAGAGAGAGGGAGAGATTATTTTTTATTTAAATGAAAATGAGCTTGCAGGATCCCTTTTAATTCAGCACTACCAAAAAAACCGTTGACGATTTTCTGGCCTCTCACTAAACCGTCGACAATTTGGTCTACACCAAACCAAATTTCCTTATTTTCTCTATTTTTCTTATTATTTCAATTTTCCAAGTCTCTACATTCTCCACTCCTTACAAATATTTCGTCCTCAAAATTTTCTATCTGTCACATTTTCCAACCTTAAGGAAAAACATCACAATTTTATTAATTACCCTCACTTATGGTGGAGGAATACCGTGATTACAAGGGAGGGTCCTGGGAGATTACAATCATTCACATAAAAGAAAAACTTTCCCAAAACCATTCTTAACCAAAACCAAAAACACTAACTACTCTACACTTATAAGTTAATTACATACATTGTCATTTACTTTTACTCTTACTAGCTCAACTCTGAGCTCCACTGAATAGGTGTGGATATCGCTGGCACATCTTATCCTCCAATTCCCACGAAACCTCCTCAACTACATGATTGCGTCATAGCACTTTTACCAGTGAAATCCTTTTTGTGCGTAGCTCCTGTTCCTTTTGATCTAGAATATGTATTAGCACTTCTTCATATGCCAAAGTATCCTTAAGCTCTAGTGCCTCATAACAAGTCACATGGAGGGATCTGGGTTGTATTTCCTCAACATGGATATATGGAATACGTCATGGATTCTGGATAGAACCGGTGGTAATGCTAACCTATAGGCAACTGGACCCACTCTTTCCAATATCTCAAATGGTCCAATAAACCTAGGACTCAGCTTACTCTTCATCCCAAATCTCATAATTCCTTTCATTGGTGCAACTTTCAAAAACACATGGTCCCCTACATCAAACTCCAACTCTTGCTGGTGAGTATCTGCATAACTTTTCTACCGACTTTGAACCGCCCTGATTTTGTCTCTCATAAGTCTGACTTTATCATAAGTCTGCTGGACTAACTCTGGTCCCAAAATATGTCTTTCACCAATTTCATCACAGTATAATGGAGATCAGCACCTCCTATCATATAACGCCTCATATGGTGTCATCCCAATACTAGCATGGTAACTGTTATTATATGCAAATTCAACTAATGCAAAAACTTTATCCAACTACCTCCGAAATCCAACACACAAGCTCGCAACATATCTTCTAATATCTGTATAGTCCTCTTTGTTTGTCCATCGATTTGAGGGTGAAATGTTGTGCTAAACGTCAATTGAGAACCCATGGCTCCTTGCAAATTCCTCTAGAAATGAGATGTGAACCATGGGTCTTGGTCCAAAACTATGAACACTAGCACGACATGTAGTCTAACTGTCTCTTGTATGTATAATTCCGTTAGGTTACTCATAGAGTAGTTAACTCTGATAGGAAGGAAATGGTCAATCTTCGTCAATCAGTCAATGACTACCCAGATGGCGTCATGTCCATGCAATGCCGGCGATAATCCTGTAACAAATTCCATCAAAATATGGTCCCACTTCCATTTGAGGATGTGAAGTGGCTGCAATGATCCCACCAGTCTCTAATGCTCAGCTTTCACCTGCTGGCATGTCAAACACTGCTTTACAAATTCAACAATTTCTTTCTTCATATTACTCCACCAAAAAAATTCTCATAAATCCATGTACATCTTAGTGCTTCCAAGCTACACTGTATAAAGGGATCGATGTGCTTCCTCTAGGATAACTCTCTCAGTTTCAGCATCAGCATGTACGCAAAGTCTGGTACAGAACCTCAAAGCTCCATCCTCTAAGACATTAAACTCTGCTCCCTAACCATTCCGCAGTTTATCCATAATCTTTAATAATTCAGCATCTTTCATTTGAGCAGCTTTAATTCTTTCCTGTAATGTGGGTTGAATTAGTAGATTGGCAATGAATTCCTGGTGATTTCCCTCTACCAGCTCCTCACCAATCCTTTCCAAATCCATTCTGATCTGATGTTGCTCCACCACTACTGATACTGAGGCACTTCTTGATTTATGACTCAATGCATCAGCTACCACATTTTCTTTTCCTAGGTGGTAATTGATGGTATAATCATAATCTTTAATTAACTCTAGCCACCTGCTTTGTCTCATGTTCAACTCCTTCTACGTGAAGAAATATTTAAGGCTCTTGTGGTCTATGAAGATTTTACACCTACCCCTATATAAATAATGCCTCCAAATCTTCAACGCATAAATCACCGCTGCTAACTCCAGATCATGGGTAGGGTAATTCTTTTTCATATTCTTTGAGCTTCCGTGAAGCATATGCTACAATTCTCCCCGCTGCATGAGAACACACCCAAGCCCTTTATGTGACGCATTACTGTAATTTACAAAACCCTCTTCTCCCAAAGGAATCGTCAGAACTAGTGCAGTAATGAGTCATTGCTTTAATTCCTAGAAACTCTGCTCACATTCCTCTGTCCATTCATATCTAGCATTCTTCCTGGTCAATCTGGTCAAGGGGCCTGACAATTTAGACAATCCCTCCACAAACTGGCGATAGTATCTTCCCAATCCCAAGAAACTCCTAATTTTCTGCACATTTTTTGGTCATGCCCAGTCCACTATCACCTTAATCTTAGTCGGATCCACAGAAAAGCCACCCCTAGATACCACGTGTCCAAGGAAAGTGACTTACTTCAACTAGAATTCACACTTCCTGAATTTGGCATACAACCTTCTTTCTCTTAATATCTGTAGAACTGTCCGCAGATGATCCTTGTGCTCCTCGAGGCTCCTTGAATATACCAAGATGTCATCAATAAAGACTACAACAAACTGATCTAGGTACTAATGGAACACCCTATTCATCAGATCCATGAATACAGCAGGAGCATTCGTCAGTCCAAACAACATAACCAGGAACTTATAATGGCCATACTTAGTCCGGAACGCCATCTGGGAAACATCTTCCACCCTAAACTTTACTTGATGGTACCCATATCGCAAATCAATCTTCAAAAACATCTATGTCCCCTGTAGCTTATCAAACAAATCATCTATGCAGGGAAGCAGGTATTTATTCTTGATAGTTATTTTATTAATTTCTCTGTAGTCGATACACATTCTCATCGACCCATCTTTCTTTTTCACAAACAATACCGGCGCTCCCTAGGGTGACGCGTTGGGTCTAATAAACCCCTTGTTTAGCAATTCCTCTATCTGTTCTTTCAATTCTTTCAATTCCGCTAGTGTCATTCTATACAACGCTTTAGAAATCAGCGCTGTTCTTGGAGGTAGATCAATAGTAAACTCAACCTCAAGATCAAGAGGCAATCCCGACAAATCCTCCGGAAACACGTCAATAAAATCTTTCATTATCGGAATATCTTCTAACCTAGATTCCTCTTCCAGCACTTCTTTTACATAGGCCAAGTACCCCTGGCATCCCTCCAAAAGCAATCTCCTCACCTAAAGGGCTAACAAAATCTGGGGTGAGGAACACACACGTCCCCACAAATTGATACTCCTGCTCTCCTAGAGGTTTGAATACCACTTCCCTCTTATGACAGTCAATACTGGCATAATTGGCAGCTAGCCAGTCCATTTCCAAAATTACCTTGAAACCATGCATATCTAGAACTACCAAATTAACTAGCAAAGACCTCCCCTAAATATTGAGTGGACAATCTTTAAGTACCTTTCTACACAACATTTGTGGTCTCAGTCGGCATAGCCACTGATAAATTGACATCTAAAGATTGAGTTCTATACCACATAATTTAATAAATTCCTAGGTTATGAAAGAGTGAGCCGCTCATGAATCAAATAAAACAATAAATTTATATGACAATATAGAAATGGTACCTACCACCACATCGCCTGTCGCCTCAGCGTCTCTCGGTGTCAGAGCATAGACCCGTGTCGGGGCAGTGTTCCTCTGCTGATTTCCTTAGGGTGCTTGATTGTTTCCCCAGATTTGTCTAGGAGCTGGTGCATTGTTCAATGGCCCATGACATACCCACACAATGTGTCCAAGTCTCCCAAATCGATAGCATACATTCGCTCCCACATGGCATTCCCCCACGTGCCTCCTATCACATCTGGGACAAATCAAGTAGGTTTGATTCCCCTGATACACCCGCCTTCCTATATCTTGTATCTGTCCCCCATTATTTCTCCTCCTCGAACCCTAACTAGTACCCACCTGAAACCCAGTAGGCGTGGGTCTCTTTCTCTGACTCTGCCCCTCTGTGCCTCTTTGTCGACTGGCCTCAGCTATGATGGTTTTATCCACCAAATCAGAAAAAAAAAAAAAAAAAAAATCTCGTATCTTCAACAGTGTCACCTGCTCTTAAAGCTCGTGCATCAACCCCCTTTCAAATCTTTGTGCCTTCCTGAAGTCGTCTGGAATCATGAAGGGAGCAAAATAGGACAGTTCTACAAATTTTGTAGCATACTATGGCACTATCAGCTGACCTTGAGTTAGATTTAAGAATTTCTCCATCTTTGCATCTCTAAAGGAGGTGGGAAAGTAGCGGTCATGAAATATCTCCTCAAACCTCCCCCAAGACAGTGCTACTGGTGTTGATCTTTACTCATCCAGGAGCTTCACCACTAACCACCACTGTTCTGCCTCCCCTATCAATATGAAAGTGGCATGCAACACTCTCTGTTCGTCAGTGCAATGCTGTACTGTCAAGATTTTCTCAATCTCCTACAACCAAATTTTTTCCTTAATCGGATCTGTGACTCATGAAAAGGCTGGAGGATTCATCTAGGTAAATTGTATGATCGAACAACCCTGATCAGCTAGCAGGCAGTCCCGTTCTTTAGTACTCTGTGCTATCTCAGTCATAACTTGCTGAACAACACTGCATAGGACCACTTTAAAATCACTGCCGCCCATACTAGAGGGTCCAGCATCATCACCACCTCCAGCATAAGCATTGCTATTTCTAGGGTCCATCCTAAAAATAGAGCAAAAAAAATTAAAGTACTACTATCTAACAAAGAACCTTCAGATATTCCCAATTTAAGATTTTGCCTTACCACTCAGAAACAAGAACCGATGATACTTTACCATGACTTTCCTGAAATCATCATCTTAGGAAAAACGCAGAAACCACTATGGAATTCCAACCTCCAAGCTGCGAGACTAAACCCTAAATTTCACTTTAACTTCCATAACAATATCTTACTGTAAACCTGATCCGTCCTTTTCCTATCCTCCATCAAGATTCATTCTATTCTCTGGTTTTGTATTTCACTGGAGTCTGCAGAACCTAGCAACCTAGGCTCTGATACCAAATTTGTAAAGACCTGATTTCCTACCATTTTATTTTTAAATAATAACTTTATACCTCTAATACCATGGTAATAATAATAATAAAGTCAACCCAGACCCAAAGTGGGGTACCAGGGATACTCCTATCCATACCCACATTATAACTACGCAGCGGAAAACATAACACACCAAAACTTTATATACAATACCAGATTACTAAAGTCTCCAAAATATACATACAACCTCCCTAAAACTCCATTAGAAATCCCAAGGATTATACAAACATAACCCCGGTCCCCCAAAATAAACAGATACCCTATATTCCTGAAGCTACACCTCCACTATCTTGGAACTCGCTCCGTTTGGCTACCTGTATTACTTGAAATATTTAAGATTCTTGAGGTGAGACACCTCTCAAAAAGACGGGATAAGTTATTACTAGTGTGTGGATGATGAGTTTTTACACGCATAACATAGCTGTTAATTTAATCTGTAACTGAAATAGCAAGTTAATATAAATATGTAGTACAACTCACACCTACGCCATTTAAAATACATATTTTCTATTTGAACATACTTTTAACTATATTTCATAGTTTCTGTTTCTGTAGTATATATATAACTATGAAAACTACCCTGGATGGATAACTGTAATCATGAATTAACCCCGCATGATCGAATTGTGCGCCTCATGGGCCGGACTTAACCATGGCTCGCCAACCAGGTTAAGTCAAACTATAATCTGTTTGTAGTACAATTGGCCTGCTCAACCTGGTCCGGACAGCTAGGGAGCTCCTCTACTCTCCTATGAGGAACAATCGACTATCATTCCACACTTTATCTTAGATGCATGGTTGCACTATCTATACTGTATTAGCTATGGTATCGTGCTCTATGTTCTATTTTGGTCCATCAGGGTTTTGATATTGCATGATACTATTTATGTATATTATTGTTTTACCATGATTCTATGATAATTGTAATACCATAATTCTGTAATTACTGTAATATCATGGTTCTATAATAGCTATAATATCATGATTCTGTAAAAGCTGTAATATCATGA
The DNA here is from genome assembly GCF_029873635.1 of Malania oleifera. NCBI lineage: Eukaryota > Viridiplantae > Streptophyta > Magnoliopsida > Santalales > Ximeniaceae > Malania > Malania oleifera. The sequence continues at coordinate 13,162,811 of NC_080423.1, read as the reverse complement.
CTCTTTAAAAACTATAATATCATGGTTTTGTAAAAGCTGTTTAAAATTCTGAATTAAAACTCTATACTAAAACTAGTATTTCTCATGCCACACAATTTGGGGTAATACTCATAATACTATAATCTGTATAAGAAAACTGTATTTTACTACTTTATGGGAAAATCATATTCTCTGTTGTATGGAAATAATAATATATATCATCTATAGGGTTTTTCTGAAACCAAAATTTCTGAATTTTTTCCCAAATGTACATAACATGTGAAAAGCCATAAATTTCCACACTCATAAATTCATATCCTGTAATATTTAGAAAATCATATACAAATTTTCCATAACTAAATAATATACTTTAACCTGTAGAATTTCTAAAACTAACTGGCATAACTTATTCCCTTTACCTACTTACTGAGAAGGTGTTTACTATGATCTCTAAACCCATGCCCGTGGCGTTTGGAGCTCAAAAACTATGAAATCATATATCCCAGTTCAATCAGCTCAATCCCAGAGTTGTAATCATTTAAACATCCCCAGGCCTAAACACTCCATTTAATCAATTAAATTCCAAACATTTAACATATTTATCACCCTTACCTCAACTTTGGAGAGGTGCCAAGGAACCCCAAAACTCAAAACTGCTCCGATCAACCTGTTAAGGGTCGCTCTTAGGATCCCGTAGTGAAGTTTGATCGTCGAATCAGGTTGTAATCGGAGAGAAATCAAAGAGAGAAGGGAGAGGCTTTCGTGGTTTAGAGAGAGAGAGAGAGAGAGAGAGAGAGAGAGAGAGAGAGAGAGAGAGGGAGGGAGAGATTATTTTTTTATTTAAATGAAAATGAGCTTGCAGAATCCCTTTTAATTCAGCATTGCCAGACAATTTGGTTTTTGACCAAACCTATTTTCACTGTTTTCTGGTCTCCCACCAAACTATCGACGGTTTGGTCTACACCAAACCAAATTTCCTTCTTTTCTCTATTTTTCTAATTATTTCAATTTTCTAGGTCTCTACAATAATGAACACTAAGTTCAAGAGGAGTTTCTACAATTCGAGTATCAGTAAGACGGGATTTTTGAATGACATATGCTGCATACTTAGACTAAGAGAGAAGATAACCTTTAGGAGAATAGGCTACCTCAATGCCAAGAAAGTATCTCAGGGATCCCAAATCTTTCATTTCAAAGTGGTGGTGCAGCTCTGATTTCGACTTAATTTGCAATCTCATATGTATCATCTCCAGTTAAAATCATATCATCTATATAAAGAAGGAGAATAATATGCCCAGCGGATGTAAAATGAGTAAACGAGGTAGAATCATGATCACTTGAGCGGAAGCCAAAAGAACAAAGCACTTCAGATAACTTCTTAAACCAGGCCCTGGGAGCTTGTTTAAGACCACATAGAGCTTTTCTCAGTCTATAGACCTCCCCTGGATGATGAGGAACACCGGGGGTTGGAGACATATAAACTTCCTCTTTGAGATGCCCATTTAGGTAGACATTCTTTACATCTAACTATGAGAGTTTCTACTAGTTAATGGAAGCTACTACAATCAAAGTATGTATAGATGTCATCTTAGCAATTCATGCAAATGTCTTCTCATAATCAAAACCAACTTTTTGAGTAAACCCTTTTGCAACCAAACAGGATTTATATCTTTCAATAGAACCATTAGACTTAGTTTTGTTCTTGTAGACCCAGTGACACCCCTACCATTTTACCAGGAGGAAGAGGTACTAACTCCCACGTGATGGTCTTATACAAAGCAATAAGTTCTTCATTCATAATTTGTTGCCAAAGAGGGTTAAAAACTGCCTCCTTATAGGAAGCAGGCTCACAATGGGAATGAAGAGAAACTAAAAAAAATAGCAAAACTAGAATAATAATAAGAATGAGACGTAAGAACATATGAATCAAGATGAAAGGGGGGCTTATGAAGTCGCGTTGGATAATGAAAAGATGCAGGGTCCACATCATCAAAAGATGAAGAGGAGTCTACTAAAAAGGATGGGGGATTTGTACCTGTAGAAGAAAACGAAGGACAAGTAGAAGAAATGGGAACAATAGAGGAAGACTATGAATCAATATCATAATTAAATAGATCAATATTTACAAGGTCATACTCATTTAAGATGCTAGAACTTGTTGGAATAGAGAAGAAAGGAATGTGTTCAAGAAAGACAATGTGATGATAAACATGAAGTTTTTGTGTTTCCGGATCATAACAACAACATCTTTTTTGTCCATCGCCATAACCAAGAAACACTCACATAAAGGATCGGGTAGACAACTTAGAATGCTCAGTATGAGGACAAAGGACAAAGCATGTGCAACCAAATACTCTTAAATGAAAATACTATGGAGCCTCGTCGTACAATTTCTCATAAGGAGAGACTCTCAAATTAAGAGCAGTAGGAATTCTGTTAATCAAATATGTGGCAGTAGGAAATGCTTCTCTCCATGAAACTTTGGTAACATTACTAGAACGGATAAGGGATTGAGTTGTCTCAATGATGTGCCTATGTTTTCTTTCAACCACACCATTTTGCTCAGGAGTGTTTGTGCAGTATGATTAATTTATGGTGTCATCAAAGGTGAGTACGGAGGAAAACTCAGTAGAATTATATTCCCCCCCCCCCTCCCAAATTGCACTTGAAACACTTAATGACAACTGAATGTTGTGTTTGAACCAAGCATGAAACATTTTATAGATGCTACTGAAATCATAACATTTCTTCATAAGAAATATCCAAGAAAAACAAGTATAATCATCAATGAAATAAACATAATGTCAGGACCCTCCCTTTGAGGTAGTAAGAGCTGGTTCCCAAATATCAGAATAAATTAGATCAAATGGTGTAAGAGACATTGATGTACTTTTATTAAAGGGCAAAGCAGAAATTTTTTTAAGCTTACAACCACTACAATTAGAAAGGTCATAGGAAGATAAATTTCCTAATACACATGTGGAAGCCAAAAATCCTAATTGAGAACTTGAAATGTGTCCAAGGCGTGAATGCCATAAATAAAAATTAGAAGAATTTGAACTCAACCGAAATGAAGACAAATAAACACAAGAACCAACAAATTCTTTGACCTAAAGCTCTTCTAACACATACAATCCACCCTTCCTACGGCCTATCCCAATCAACTTCTTGGAATGTGGATCCTGCACAAGACATAAGGTTGGAGTAAAGGAAACATAGTATCTAGAATCACATAGTCGACTAATAGAAATTAATTCAATGAAAGTTGAAGAATACAATAAACATCAAAAAGACACAAACAAGATGAAATGATGGAACCAATACCTACCAATGGTATTGGGGTACCATTGGCAGCTAAAATAGATGAAGTTGACATGGTAGAAGATATTAATGTAAATAAAGAGATGCTATTTGACATATGATGAGTAGCACCTGAACCAAATACCCAAGTGAACAGAGATATACCAAAAATGGATGAGGAGGACAAACCTATGGAAGGAGAAACAAATAAGACATTAGACTTTGATATAAAAAGAAGCTTCTGCAACTGCTCTACAATAATAGACAATGTAGGTGTGGTAGGAGACGCCTCTTCTGATAATGTAGTGGTTGCAGTGTGATAAGGCCTAGGCTTCGAAGTCTATTGTTGTACTTTACTTAATAATAATGGACATTGAGCTTTCCAATGAACCTTCTCCTTGTAAAAACTACACTCATCAATGACAACTTTCTGACGTCGATTTTGACCATTGGAAAATTGCTTAGATGAGACAGCCAAAACAATATGAGTAGAAACTACAAAAATACCTTTACCCATATGTGACTTAAGAATCACTTCCTCTGCCATTCGTTCACTAACAATTGAATCAACAACCATCTTTAAATGCAAATAACTCTTAATTGCTCAATTTACTAGAGAATAGAACAATCAGTAAATTCAAAAACAAAATAGCACTGCAAACACTTATTGAAATAATAAGCTGAAAGGTGAGATAAGTTGAAATAACAAAACTGAAAGGTGAGATAAGTTGAAATCTTGTGCTTGAGACGACCAACTGGCCAAGTAAAAACTTAGAATGGGGCAAACTTGTAACGACCTGTTTTTTTTTTGTTTTAAATATATATACTGTGAAATTTCATTGCTTTAGTACCTTTTAATATAAATCAAACCCTCATCACGGTCCATATAGGACCCATGGAATCTGAAACACAACAAACAACCTAAGTAGCGAGAAGCTCAATTCATAAAATCATAACCATATATATACAATACCAGAGTGTCAGAATATTTTTCAAAATATACATACAAAACTATTCCCAAAAATACCCTCAACTGAAACTAGGGCTATACAAAAATAACCTCCCAAGATACTCACCCTACAGATAGGGCAATACTGTAGCCCCCTCTATCTGCGAGCCTGATTTGCTCGCCTAGCTGGATCACCTGAAAAATGTTAAATCACTGGGATGAGACAACGCTCAGTAAGACGAAATATGCTATTGTTAGTGTGTGGCAAATGAGTTACATATTTGTAAAATCTGATTTAGAAATACCATAGATAATTGAATTTGAGAAAACACGTATAAATAACGTACAGTATAGCTCATACCTATGTTACTTAATATAACTATCTTTATGATTTTTCTATTCATAATACCTCTAATATTCATAGATACATCTACTGTTTCTTAAATCTGAATATACATATAATAACTGAGAAAATTTCCCTGGATGGATAACTGTAAGTAATGATTTAACCCCTCATGACAGGGTTGTGCGGCCCGTAGGCGGGACCTATCACTAGCTGACCTACCAAGATAAGTCACTATACTTTGAAAGTTAGATCGGCCTCCTCAACCCTAATTGATGGGGTGCCTGTCCACTACATAGGCACAATCGGCTGCTGTAAATCTGCATACTATCTGAGTTATGTGGTTGCACTTTGAACTATAAATAGCTACGGTACCCTGCTCTGTAAATTGATCTGTAATGGTCCATCAGGGTCTCATACTATATAATATATTTCTATATAAAATCTATCTGTTTTACCATGATTCTGTATCAACTATATTAACCATGACGCTGTAATAAACTATATTTCTGTATCAACTGTATTTCTATATGTCATGGTTCTATAAAACTGTATAATCATTGTACTATGAAAACTGTAAAAACATCTTCCTGTCTGTATATATTGTAAATCATGATCCTGAAAATACTGTAAAAACATCTTTTTGTATATATACCGTAAATCATGATTCTGTACGTACTATGTAGCCATAGCTTTGTAATAAAACTGTATAACCTGTATATCATGATTCTGTAGAAACTATATAATCGTAATTCTGTAAAAAAAAAAAACTATGTAGAATTCTATACTATATCAATATTCTCATGCCACAAAATAATTAAAACTCATTAAATATAATTTATAAAATTGTATAATTTGCTACTCTGAAAACCCATAAATATATAGTATATTTTACTGGTAAAAATCCCTATTTTAACTGGCATAGCATATTTCACTTGCCTGACTACTGGAAAGCCTCTGATATAACTAGTCCTACACCCGCAGGGTTCCCCGTTCAACACCCTGAAAACAACATCTCCCTAAACAAAACTTTAGTATTTCTTCGAGTACTACATTTTCTACAACTATAGAAAAACCAAATACCAAATAAAAAGCCTTACCTTGAATTTGGGATGGAATTCAAGTTAACCCCGCCAACGATCCACTCCAGCAGACTTGAAAAGAACTTCCCCAGAAGTGTCGTGGCGGCTTCGGATCGTTGATCTGATGAAGAATGGATCCATAATCTTAGAGAGAAGAGAGGAAAATCGAAAAGGAGAGAGCAAATATAATTTTCTTAAACAATTTGAGCTAAAATCCAAGTTTAGGGCTATTTATACACTGGCCCTTGTTGACGAGATATGTCACTTCGTCGACGAGGCCACGAAGGAAGTTTGTTGACGAACGCTCACTCCTCGTCGACAAAATTCAGAGCTGAAAATAGCCTCTCAGTAATTCCTCGTCGACGAGACACGTGTCCTCATCGACAATCCCAATAAGCCACTTTGTCAACGAATGCAAACTGTGACCCCGTTTTCAATTTCCTTCCTCTCCTCTCACTATTATTTAATTCTTATAATTCATCGGGTCTTTACATTCTCCCCTCATAAAATTTCTTCCTCGAAATTTACTATCCATATGATTTACCATCCCTTAAAGAAAACAGTTTACTTATTTTATTACTTAACCTCACTTATGGCGAAGGAATATCATAGTTATATAAGCAGTTCTGGGAGATTACAATTATACCCATAAAAAAAAAATTCTCCCCAAACCAAAAACACTACCTATCATATACTCTACATTACAATTACACGGTACTAAATAAAATAAAATTATCATTACTTTAACTTACAAATCACTATTGTATCCCACTAAATAGGTGTGGGTATTTCTATATGATTTCATCTTCAAGCTCCCAGGAAGCTTCTTCTACTACGTGATTCCTTCCCAAGACTTTTACTAGTGGTATCTTCTTAGTGCGCAATTCCTGTTCTTTTCTATCTAAGATCTGCACTAGAGCTTCCTTATATGCTAGAGCATCACTGAATTCTAATTCTGTGTGATTGATAATATGGGAGGGATTTGGGACGTATTTCCTTAACATAAAAACATGAAATACGTCATGTATTCTGAATAGAGCTGGTGGTAAAGTTAGCCGATAGGCAACTGACCAAATCTTCTCAAGTATCTCAAATGGGCAAATAAACCCAGGACTCAACTTACCCTTCTTCCTAAACCTTATGATTCCATTTAGTGGTGCTATTTTCAAAAACACGTGGTTACCCACTTCAAATTTCAATTCCCGACGGTGAGTATTTGCATATATTTTCTACCGACTTTGTGCTGCACTGATTCTATCTCAAATAAGTCAGACTTTATCATACGCCTGCTGCACTATTTCTATCCCCAAAACTCGCCTCTCACCTAGCTCACTCCAGTATAAAGAAAAACGACACCTCCTACCATAAAGCGCTTCATAAGGTGCCATGCCTATACTAGCCTAATAGCTGTTGTTGTAGGCAAACTCCACCAGTGGCAAATACTGGGTCTAGCTACCCCCAAAATCTAATACACACGCTCGCAACATATCCCCAAGTACTTGGATCGTTCTCTTTATCTGACCATCTATCTAAGGATGGAAAGAGGTGCTAAATGCTAACTGAGACCCCAAAACCTCCTGCAAGCCCTTCCAAAACTGTGATGTAAAGCGTGATCATGATCTGAGACTATGAATACCGGTACTCCATGGGGTTGAACAATCTCCTGGATGTAAATCTCTGCCAATCTGTTCATAGGGTAGCTAACTTTAATAGGTAGAAAATGAGACGTTTTCGTCAGCCGATCAACAACTACCTAGATGGCATTCTGACCATGCGGCACCGGCGGTAGCCCAATAGCAAAATCCATGGATATATGGTCCCACTTCCATTCAAGAATGCAAAGTGGCTACAACTGCCCAGCTGGCTTCTGGTGCTCAGCCTTAACCTGCTGACACATCAAGCACTGCTGCACAAATTCGGTAATGTCCCTCTTCATGTCACTCCACTAGAAATACTCTCGTAGATCCCTATACATTTTAGTACTTCCAGGATGAACCATGTATAAAGATCTGTGAGCCTTTTCTAAAATTGTTCTCCTAATATCATCATCTTTAGGCACACACAATCTGGAACGGAAGCTCAAAGCCCTAGCATCAAAAACACTGAACTCCTCTCCCTCACCATCTTGTACTCTGGCTATCAACTCTGCTAATTTAGGGTCATCCCCCTGAGCGGCTTTAATCTTTTTATATAGCGTAGGCTGCACAATAAAGCTGGCAATAAATGTCTGAGGATCATCTTCCACTAACTCCATGCCGAGCTTTTCCAAGTCCATCTAAATTAGGTGCTGAATTACTATTGCTAACTACACTGTACCCTATGATTTACGGCTTAGTGCATCAGCCACCACATTTGCTTTACCTGGGTGGTAGTAGATGGTGCAATTGTAATCCTTGATGAGTTCTAACCATCTCCTTTGCCGCATATTCTACTTTTTTTTTTTTTTGCGTAAAGAAGTACTTTAAACTTTTATAGTCAGAAAATATTTCACATCTCTCACCATACAAGTAATGCCTCCAAATCTTTAGTGTGTGTACTACTGCAGCCAATTCCAAATCGTGAGTAGGGTAGTTCTTTTCATACTCTTTTAACTGTTTGGAAGCATATGCTACCACCTTACCATGCTGCATCAATATATAGCCGAACCCTTTCAAAGATGCGTCACTGTAAATTACATAACCATCACCTCTTGATGGAATCATTAGTACTGGTGCAGTGACGAGCCACTACTTTAATTGCTAAAAACTCTGCTCGCATTCATCATCCTATGCAAATCTGACATTTTTCCTGGTCAAACATATGAGAGGCTCTAATAAGACTAAAAATGTCTCAACAAATTGATGGTAATAACCCGCCAGTCCCAAGAAACTTATGATTTCCTGAATGTTTTTCGGCTTGACCCAATTCACCACCACATCAATTTTACTAGGATCCACGGAAATACCTATCCCCTGAGATCATGTGACCTAAAAATGACACTTTCTCTAGCCAAAATTCACATTTACAAAACTTGACATACAACTTCTTCTCCCTAAGCGTCTGCAGTACCTGTCTCAAGTGAGCCACATGATCCTCAAAGCTCCTCAAGTAAACCAATATATCATCAATAAAAACCACAACAAACTGGACTAAATACTGGTGAAAGACTCTATTCATCAAGTTCATGAACACAACTGGGGCATTCGTTGGACCAAATGGCATAACGAGGAATTCATAATGCCCATACCTAGTCCTGAAGGTTGTCTTTGAGACATCCTCTGCTTTTACCCTCACTTGATGATAGTCTGATTTGAGGTCAATCTTGTTATACACTCACGTACCTTAGAGCTGATCAAACAAATCATCTATACATATAAGATATATGTTCTTAATAGTTACGTTGTTTATCTCCCTGTAATCAATACACATCCTCAAAGACTCGTCTTTCTTCTTTACGAACAACACTGGAGCTCCCCACGATGATACAGTGGGTTGTATAAATTTTCTTATCCTGAAAGTTTTGCAACTGATCCTTTAATTCTCCCAATTCAGCTGGAGTCATACGATAAGGAACTTTAGAGATTGGCGTTGTCCCTGGAGGTAAATCTATAGCAAAATCTATCTCGCGATCGGGAGGCAACCTAGGTAGCTCTTCTGGAAAAATATCTAGAAATTCCCTTAGCAATGGTGTACTGTCAAGCTTTGATTCATTTTTTGACATCTCCTTTACAAAAGTCATAAACCCCTGACTTCCATCTAGGAGCAGTTTACTAGCCTGCATAGCTGACACTAACTGTGACGAAGCACGTACACGTGAACCAACAAATCTGAATTCTTGCTCGCCAGGGGGTTTAAAAATTACTTCTTTCTAATGACAATCAATACTGGCGTGATTAACTGCCAAACAATCCATACCCAGTATTACATAAAACTCATATATATCTAATACAATTAGGTCATCTAGTAACATTCTCCTCTGAATTTCTATTGGATAACCCCTGAGCACTCTTCACCACCTCATCACTAACCCTGATGGTGTAGCTACTGACAATTCTATATCTAATAACTGGGTCTCATTTCCAGACAATTTGACATAGGTCGCAAAGAAAAAGGAATGAGTAGCACCAGAATCAAATAAAACAATACCTTGATATGACAGAATAGTAAAAGTACCGGTCGCTACATTTGCAGCAGTCTTAGCATCACCCGGCATCAAAGTATAAACTCTTATCGGGGCTACATTCCTCTGCTGGCCTCCACGAGGCGCCTGATAACCTCCCCGATAGGGTCTAGGAGCTGGGACCTGGATTGGCGGTCCTGGGCATGCTCGTGCCATATGGCTTAGTCTCCCACAATGATAGCAAATATCTCTCCCTACCTGAAACTCCCCCAAATGTCATCTCTCACACATCTGACACACCAGGTAAGTCTGCATACCCTGATTCTCATGAGGTCCTATTATATGTCTCTGATATACCCTATAACGGTCTCCTCTCCATGGGCCCTAATTGGAATCTACCTGAAAATCCTGAGGCATGGGTTTTTTTCTCTGACTCTGAGCTACGACACCTCTCTGCATGCCACTCTCAATAACCGCAGCCCTATCTACGACCTCCTTAAAATTCTGAGCCCGAAAACTAATAACCTGCTTAAACAAGTTTTGCCTCGAACCTTCTTCAAAATTTCTTGTTTTTTTCTCTTCGACTAGTGCCAAATGTGGGGTGAACCGAGAACTCAATAACTTGAGTTGCGTACTGTGATACTATCATCAGCCCCTGAGCTTAGTGCATAAACTCTGTTGCCTTTGCGCTTTGAACGATAGCATGGAAATATCGCTCGAAGAACAGCACCTTGAATCGACTCCACATCACCAACATTGGATCCAACCTTTGCTCCTTAATCATTCGCTCTGATCTCCACCAACGTTTTGCCTCTCCTGTTAGTTTGAACGTCACAAATACCACCTTTTGTTCGTCCATACATGGAAGCATTGCCAACGTCTCCTCAATGTCCTATACCCAATTTTTAGCCATAATCGGGTCAGCTCCTCCAGCAAAAGATGGGGGCTTCACCCATGTAAACTGCTCGATCGTGCAGCTTCGCTCCTTTGAGTTCTTGGCCATCTCAGCCATTACCTTCTGGGTAAAACTGCGCAATACTACATCAGTATCTCCACCTCCCATATTGGAAGGTCTTGGTCCATCTCCCCCAGCGTTCGTACCACTGCTTCTTGGGTCCATCTTGAAAAACAAAGAACACACTTTAAAAACCTTATCTCCCATGCAAACCTATTCTATTTCATTCAACTGAAATCCCATATTCACACTTAACTACCCTCCCTGATCTTAATTCATAATCCAATTCTACAACCTAGACACACGACCCGACAATAGTTTACTATGACTTTCCTGAAATCGTCATCCCAGGAAAGACACAAAAATCACCATGGAAATCCTGTACCCAGACCACAGAACAAAACCTCAATCCTTTCCTATACTCTGGCATTGTTTTCGCTGCACTCTAAAGTTTACAGAACCTAGCAACCTAAGCTCTGATACCAAACTATAATGACCTAATTTTTTTTCTATAAATATATATACTGTGAAATTTCACTACTCTGATACCTTTTAATATAAATTAAACCCTCATCACGGTCCAGATAGGACCTATGGAATCTGAGACACAACAAACAACCAAAGCAGCGAGAAGCTGAATTCATAAAACCATAACTATATATATACAATACCAAAGTGTCTGAATATTTCGCAAAATATACATACACAACTATTCCCAAAAATACCCTCAACTGAAACTAGGGCTATACAAAAATAACCTCCCAAGATACTCACCCTACAAATAGGGTAGTACTGTAGCCCCCTTTATCTACGTGCCTGATCTGCTCGCCAAGCTGGATCACCTGAAAAATGTTAAATCACTGGGATGAGAACACGCTCAGTAAGACGAAATATGCTATTGTTAGTGTGTGGCAAATGAGTTACATATTTGTAAAATCTAATTTAGAAATACCATAGATAACTGAATATGAGAAAACATGTATAAATAACGTACAGTATAGCTCATACCTATGTTACTTAACATAACTGTCTTTATGAATTTTCTATTCATAATACTTCTAATATTCATAGATACATCTACTGTTTCTGTAAATTTGAATATACATATAATAATTGAGAAAATTTTCCTAATGGATAACTGTACGTCATGATTTAACCCCTCACGACAGGGTTGTACAGTCCGTAGGCGGGACTTATCACTGGTTGGCCTACCAGGATAAGTCACTATACTCCGAAAGTCAGATTGGCCTCCTTAACCCTAATTGACAGGGAGCCTATCCACCACATAGGCACGATCGACTGCTGTAAATCCATATACTATCTGAGTTATATAGTTGCACTCTGAATTGTAAATAGCTACGGTACTGTGCTCTGTAAACTGATTTGTAATGGTCCATCAGGGTCTGATATTATATAATACATTTCTATATAAAATCTATCTGTTTAACCATGATTTTGTATCAACTATATTAACCATGACGTTGTAATAAACTGTATTTCTATATCAACTATATTTCTATATGTCATGGTTCTGTAAAATTGTATAATCATGGTACTATGAAAACTGTAAAAACATCTTCCTGTCTGTATATACTGTAAATCATGATTCTGTAAGTACTATGTAGTTATAGCTTTGTAATAAAACTGTATAACCTGTATATCATGATTCTGTAGAAACTATATAATCGTAATTATGTAAAAAAAACTATGTAGAATTTTGTACTATATCAATATTCTCATGCCACACAATAATTAAAACTCATTAAATATAATTTATAAAATTGTATAATTTGCTACTCTGAAAACCCATAAACATATACTGTATTTTACTAGTAAAAATCTCTATTTTAACTGGCATAACATATTTCCATTACCTGACTACTGGAAAGCCCCTAATATGACTAGTCCTACACCCACAGGGTTCCCCGTTCAACACCCTGAAAATAACATCTCCCTAAACAAAACTTTAGTATTTCTTCAAGTACTACATTTTCTATAACTAGAGGAAAGCCAAATACCAAATAAAAAACCTTACCTTGAATTTGGGATGGAATTCAAGTTAACTCTGACAACGATCTACTCCAACAGACTTGAAGAGAACTTCCCCAGGAGTGTCATGGCGGCTTCGGATCGTCGATCCGGTGAAGAGTGGACCCAGAATCTTAGAGAGAAGAGAGGAAACCCAAAGAGGAGAGAGAAAATATAATTTTCTTGAACAATTTGTGCTGAAATCCAAGTTTAGGGCTATTTATACACTAGCCCTCGTCGATGAGACACGTCACTTCGTCAACAAGGCTATGAAAGAAGTTCATTGACGAACGCTCATTCCTCGTCAATGAAATTCAGAACTGAAAATAGCCTCTAAGCAATTCCTCGTCAATGAGACACATGTCCCCGTCGACGATCCCAATAAGCCACTTCATCGACAAATGCGAACTGTGACCCCTTTTTCAATTTCCTTCCTCTCCTCCCATTATAATTTAATTCTTATAATTCACCGGGTCTTTACAAAACTGCATTTATAAGGGAATAAATCCCAAACACAGCATTTTGATCATGGAAAACCAACTTCTTTATAAAACTTCCAGCCACTGCCCTTATCCTCTGCAAATCGAGACTCTAGAGTGGGAGAGAGAGAAGGCGATCTAGAGAAGTTGCAGAGATCCAAAGTTGCATAAAGAGGAACAGTGCAAGATGGAACACACGATGGTGGACTCATGAGCGGTGGCGACAACAACCACCAATTTGCGCATCTTCGGCGTCGCAAATCGGAGGTTTCGACCCACCTCCTACTACCGCATACTATCAGAGGAAGAGATTAGTGCCTATAACAATGGCGATGTATGCATAGCACAGGAATGACGACACGACAGTGACAGGAACAACATGAGAACAATGGCACAATGGCCACGAGAACGACGGGAGAACAACATGGGTACGACAACGATTGCAGAAGGTCGTAGTATGATGGCGGTCAATTACGTCGCCACCAGCAGTGGCCGTAGCACGACGGTAGTGGAGAGACGACACACAAAGTAACCTAATCACATTGCTCTGAAGAGAATCAAGATAAGACATAAATAAGCACGTACAAACTCACCTAATCACACTACTCTGGTACCATGATAAGATTCATGATCTAATGCAAAGAGAGAGAGAGAGAGAGAGAGAGAGAGAGAGAGAGAGAGAGAGAGAGAGAGAGAGAGAGAGAGAGAGAGAGAGAGAGAGAGAGAGAGAGGAAGAGATTCAATTTCAAAGAGAAAGGGAGAGGTTCTGTGCAAGAGGCAAGCCAAAAGTATATCATTCCCTTTATGCCTTATATATATATATATATAGAATACAATTGAATAAACCTAACTCTAATAATGATACAAAGACTAAAGTATCCCTTAACAAAATATTACAATAAATAGGATATTATGTAACACTTAAAATGTTTTGTGTAATCATATTACACAATGTTAGAAAAATAATAAAAATTATGTTCCAAAATGTACGTTGTTGACATGAACTCATTAAAGTAGATGATGATAGAATTCCAAAAGATGACGCGTCCATAGTAAATTAGTTGTAGCACTTAAAGAAAATAAGGAAAGGGCAAGTAAGATGGGTTCAGTACTAACAACATAGGTGACATAATATATCAGTGAGGGGGACTAAGTTCATGTTGAGTTTCTGAGAGTGGGGGGGGGGGGGGGGAGGTGGACTAACAATAACTTAAATTGAGATAGTAAGGACTTGACAACTCTTCATTTTTTAGAGGGTATTGCTATAAATCTTGCGAAATATTGTGACATGGATCGAATAATTAAGATGCACAGCAGAATAAATACAACAAGTAAATGTAACACAACCAGAAAATGGTAAACTACAAGAACAACAACAAGATTTACGTGGTTTGGCAAAGCCTACATCCATGGAAGTAATGACACAAGAATTTCACTAAGAAATCACAAAGTACACAATACACTTCTCAAATGATCACTCACATTGTTAATACACAACCAGAATGACATATAATAGTCCTTCAAAAGTTTCCCTCCAGTTACCCAACCACCCCAATGTTCAAAATTCAAAATGTAAAAACTGCTCGTAGCCCAGAACTTCTCGTCAACGAGAACAGGGAATCGTCAACGAGACCAAGAAGAACACTCGCCGATGAATCTATCCACTCATTGATGATCCAATTTTTCTACTCTCAATATCTTAGAAACTATGAACTTTTGGGCTTCTCAGGATCTTTTCATCGACAAATACTTGTTGTCTCCTCGTCGACGATCACAGGGCACTCGTTGACGATCACAGGGCACTCGTCGACGAGTCCCTGTTGTGCTTCCCCTTCATGTTTTTCTTTCTTTTTTGTTTAAGAAAACCAAAGTATAAGAGTCATACCACAAACAACAATCTCCACCTTGGCGATTATACGCCTCTTAGGAGAATCTTGAAAAACATGTCTAACTGCTCCACCTTGAACTTGAACCGCTCAATTGGGTTTGTCTCCCTTCTATCAATTGGAGACATGGAGTAAGTCCAAGGAATGCTTGAACTTCTCAGATGTAACTGATTTCGTCAGAATATCCGCTGCATTTTCAGACGTGTGAACTTTCTCCAACACAAGCTCACCTGAAGCAATCAATTCCTAAACCCTATGGAACCTCACATCAATGTGCTTGGTTCTAGCATGATATATCTGATTCTTTTCCAAGTAAATGGCACTCTAACTATCACAATGCAACATCACTCCGTCTTACTATAATCCCAGCTCTTTGACTAAACTAGTAAGCCATAAGGCTTCCTTTTCTGCAACTACAATATATTCCGCCTTAGTCGCAAATAATGCTACCAGAGACTGTACCATGAATCTCCAACATACCGGTCCTCCTACAAGGGTAAATACATATCTCGTTGTAGACCTTCTATCATCCATATCTCCAACATAATCAGCATCAACAAATCCCATAACTGAAGGAAAACCCTGTTGCTTGCCGAACATGATGTCATATCCTGATGTACCTTATAAGTATCTAAGTATCCATTTGATGACTTCCCAATGCTGCCTTCTTGGATTAGAGAGAAACTTACTAACCATGCGCACCGCATGAGCCAAATATGGCCTCGTACACACCATGGTATACATTAAACTCCCTACAACACTAGCATATGGGACCTTTGACATCTCCTGTATTTCCTCATCCGTACTTGGTCAATCTGCAATAGACAACTTGAAATGATTCGCTAAAGGTGTACACACTGGTTTTGCATCGGCCATACTAAACCTCTCCAACACCTTATGCACATAATCGCCCTGAGATATTTAATCTCCCTGCAGTTCTATCACGACGAATCTCCATCCCAAGTATTTTCTTTGCTGAGCCAAGATCCTTTATGTCAAATTCCTTATACAACAGGTCTTTTAACTGATTTACCTCAATTAAATTTTTTTCAGCTATCAACATGTCATCGATGTATAATAACAAGAAAATAAGAGAACCATTGTAACACCCCGAAGAATAATGGTATTTAAATAATAAAAGAGGTAGAAATGGAAACAGGAACAGAAGGAGGCAGTCGACTTCATTGCACTTTGGGATGTAATGACCAGGACAATTTATTAGGTCCTCGTCAACTAACATGGGGGATTCGTCGACGAGGGTACAAGAGGGCCTCGTTGACGAAGACAAGTTTCGTCGACGAGAATATACCGAGAGAGGATTTTTGGAAGTCTGAAATTCGTCGACGAGGGTGCAGGTTCGTCGACGAACTTTCTATAGGACTCGTCGACGAGGTGACGTGTCTCGTTGACAAATTCGGCTCTATAAATAGCTGAAAGTTGGACTTTTACGCAGAAAACATATAGAAATTCACTCCCTCTCTCTCTTTTATGGCTCCACCTCCATCTCTCTTCGATTTTGGCCCCATCGTTAGCCGAATCGACAATCTGAGGCCACCACGATGCTCTTGGGGAAGTTCTCTCAAAGTTAGCTGGAGTGAATCGTTGGTGGGACGAAGTTGGATTTCATCCCAAATTCAAGGAAAGGTTTTTTAAGCAAAATTTGGTTTAGTAGCAGTTGTAAGAAATGTAGTAGACGTAGAAATAATGATGTTTTCTTCTAAGATATATGGTTTTTAGGGTGTCGAGTGGAGAACCATATGGGTGTAGGACCCTTCATAATAAGGAGATTTTAGCAGGAATCAGGTAAGGGAAATATGCTATGCTAGGCAGTTTTAGAATGATTTTCAGTATGAAATGTATATTTTACTAGATTATTACTCATAGCAGAAATTTATAAAGTTTATTAATTATGTATTATATGTTTTAAATCATTGTGTGGCTTGAGAATATAGATATAGTATAGAGACATGCTTTACAGTATTTTTCAAAGTTATGTTTTATAGAATATACAGGCAGTGAATATATTTTACAGAAATTACAGAATACCATGATTAAACAATTTTTAGTACCATGACATACAATTTTACAGTTCATTTCAGAAATACAGTTGATACAGATATAGTTTATCACAGCATCATGGTTAATACAGATATTACAGAATCATGGTAAAACAGATAGATTGTATATAGTAATGTATTATTTAGTATCAGACCTTGATGGATCAGATAGCAGAGCACGGTACCGTTGCTATATATGGATATTCAGTATAGAGTGCAACCACCTATTCAGTTATACGTGGTATATAGGTCGATCAAATGCCTAGGAGTGGACAGGTCCCCCATCAGATATGGGTTGAGGAGGGCTGATCAGACTGATGGAGTATAGTGGTTTATCTTGGTTGGCCAACCAGGGTAAATCCCGTCTTCGGGCCGCACAACCCTGTCATGAGGGATTAAATCATGACATACAGCCATCCAGGGAAGTTTTCAGTTATTATTATGTGTATAAAAGTTTTATAGTAACAACAGTAACAGAGGGCGTACTTATGTATAGTAGAAGTATTATGTATAGAAACCTAAAAATACAGTTATGTTAAGCAACATGGGATGGTCGTTGTTATATTATTTGTACTATATTTTTAGATTTAGTTATATGTGTTTATATAGAAACAGATCTTCTCAGTATTGTAATTCATTTGCCACACACTAGTAATAGCATATTTCATGTTACTGAGCGTTGGCTCATCCCATTACTTTAACATTTTTCAGGTGATCCAGGTAGGCGAGTAGATCAGGCTCGCAGATAGAGGGGCTTCAATACTGCCCTGCCAGTAAAGTGAGTATTTTTTAGAGTATTTATGTATAGCCCTAGCTCGATTGAGGGAATTTTGGGAAGCAGTCATATATGTATATTTTAAGGAACCTTTTAGCACTCTGGTATTGTATATTTTCTTGATTGTGTTTATATGAATTATGCTTCTTACTGCTTAGGTTGATGGTTTGGTTTAGTCTAGTAGGTATCAGAGCATTATAAATCTTTCAATAGTATAAAAGAAAAAAAAAACCCAGTTAAATAGCAGGTTATTACAACCATCCTTAAGCTTGTTCACATATATGCAGTAGTCATACTCATACCTTTTGTAACCAATCTTGATCATGTAAGAATCAAACCATTTATACCATTGCCTTGGAGACTATTTCAGCCCATAAAGAGATTTCTTCAACTTGGAAACAAAATTTTCTTTTCCCAGTTTAATAAATCCCTCCGACTATACCATTTAGATTTGTTCCTTTAAGTCACCGTGAAGAAATGACATCTTCACATCCATTTGTTCCAAATGAAGATCATAATAGGCTACCAACCCTAACACAATTCTGATAGAAGTATATCAGACCACTAAAGAAAAGATCTCATCATAATTTATCCCCTTCTTCTGTAAGTATCCTTTTGCCACCAACCGTGCCTTAATTTTCTCTCTTTTCTTTTCTGAAATTGCTTCATTCTTCCTATATACCCATTTGCAACCTATCGGTCTCTTCCCATTTGGAAGCTCCACCAAATCCTAAGTTTGGTTCTTATGCATTGATTCCATCTCTTAATCATCGTGTCCATCCATCTATCTTTCTCTTGGTCGTGCACTGTCTCTTGAAATGTAGTTGGATCATTGCAACTAGTAAGGAACGCATAAGATACTAACACTTCAAATTCATACCTTAGTGGAGGTCTGATATAGCGTGTGGATCTCCGTATAGGAATATCATCGACATGCTGATTTTTTGAGCTAGAGGTCCCTGCAACCATAAGACCATGATCATTTCTATTGCCCCGAGCGTCCAACTTCACCTACACAACATGTTCATCACTGCCGTTGTAACGCCTCAAACTCGCCATATGGGGCCCGAAGGTCACGTGTGTCATTCACCTATTTTTGACACCATATACCACAATCATGCAGCGGAAGTAAAATTAGTAACCTCAATTTAAATACTAGAGTCTATCTATAAATCCTGAAATATTTACAACAGTTATTTATATTACATTCAAAACTTAAAAAAACATTAACTTTATACTAACTACCATTACAAGCACTTCGACGTTTACCACAAAATACTACCCTACCCTGGAGCCCTAACCTCAACCTCCTAATGGACCTGAAAATATAATCATCCACTAGGGTGAGACAAATCTTAATAAGAAAGAATAAATTATAGCAGTGTGTGACAGAGTGTTTAAATATTACAAAATATACTATCGTTTGCAAATCATCACCAACCCATGTTGAGAAAACACATCATTAATATCAACATAAATCTTGAATTCATACTCACATCTAATATGCATAAGTACTGGCTTCTAATTTCATACTCACATTCATAATTATTTTTAATAATATTACCTGAGAATAGGGAAGATTACCCGCCCATACAAGTAGTTTCCCTCTACTCTAATACCAACATCAAGGCACTCACCTTACTCAGTAAGCCCTCGGGCTATGTATATAGATAAAGTATCCAAGAATAGGGAAGGTTACCCCCCCATACAAGTAGCTTCCCTCTGCTCTAGCATCAACTGAAAATACCAGGGCACTCGCCTTTCTTAGCAAGCTCTTCGTAGAAAGTTTTACTTTGCCATTTATATATTCATATAATTAAATTAATTTATATCGTTCATCTTATCAGATCACATTTCGCATAAACGATACACGGTTCACATAGGACAAACATCATCACATGGTCCACACAGGACAAACATCTACACATGAACACAACGTGGCCCACTCAGGCACCACTAACCACCAGTACAAATCCCCATGACCTACCCGTAGTATATTAGTAGAACAACCTCCTTAGGACTACCAATGCTCTACGCCCAATATATAATGACAATATACAAACTCCTCAGGCCTGCCAACGTATATCGTGATTACATCTAGGCAATATAACGAACTCCTCAGGCCTACCAACGTTATATTGTGATACACACGAATAACTACACAAAAATCCATACACACATATCACATTATTTGTCACGTAGCAAACTCAAGCAACAGTATTCACAACATGCCAGAATCCACAATTAACCATTGTTCTCAATCCAACAATATATTCCATCATCCTATATTTACAACAGCCAATTAAATTGTAAAAAGTTGTATTCCTGTCACACAATTTATTTTCCATATAAATAAATATATATAATTTATATTCTCAAAGTAACCTATTTAAACTTTAATAAAAATCCTACTATAATAAATTCCCCTTACCTATTCTTCTAAATTATGCCTACGAAAACCCTGAAACGACGCCGATGGCACTCACCCGGACCCTAATTCAAAAACCTGAGTTTATCAACTCAAACTTCAAAAAAAAATGCTATTTTATCACTTTCTAGGCCCTATACATTCCATATTATCCAATATAACTTAAAATATCCTACTTACCTTGATTTTGGGATGATTCCCAAACTCCTCAAACTGAAATTTTGTTCCAGCTATGTTGTAGAGAATCTCCTCATTATCAACGTGGTAGCTTCTAATCATCGAATTGAGGAGAAATGGAGCCAAAATTTTAGAGAGAAGGCAGAGGGGTCGAATTTTAGAGAGAGAAACAAAAAAGAAAAGTATTCTTCACTGAAATTCTGATTTTTGCCTATTTATAGGCAACTTGCCATGTGGCCTCGTTAACGAGACATCTGGACTTGTCGATGAGCCCAAGAACACCGTTCGTGGATGATTATAGGAGCTCATCGACAAAATTCAGAAATATGAAAACCTCTCTTAGTAAGTCATCGTTGACAAAACATGCATACTCGGCGACGAGGCTCTAAAGATTGCTCATCAACAAGAAAATCAAGTTCATCGATGAGCGCCTTCTTATTACCTTTTAAAATTCCTTTTCCCTTTCTTTTATTTCCCCCTTTACCTTTTTATTTTCTTTCTTATTATTTAAAATAGTTAAAATTTTTCGGGTCGTTACATCCTCTCCTCCTTAAAAGAAATTCGCCCTCAAAATTCGTTAATCCACCATTTCCACAACTTAAAAACTGATTAACCACATTCACAATATTCAATCAATTCTAACATACAAATCATTGAATCACTTAAAATCAAGTAAGACTATCATTTATACTATCACAAATATATTACCTGCGCCTTTAGCTTTGTCCTCCTCAGGCGTACCAAGCATATTGACACACACCGGGGCGCTGCCGCCACGAGGTACTGAGTTATTCCTTCTATTGTAATTAGGAGTGAGTGCATTGCCCGATGGAGCACAAAAATCACTAGCTATGTGGCCAGGTTTGCCACAATTATAGCACACGGTATTCCCACCCTAGCATTACACCAAATGCCTCCGGTTACATCTGGCACAAAGGAAGCGAAATACATTCTCCCGGTAATCTCGATCAGCCCCATCCGAACTCTGACCCCTAGCATCACGATCTCCCCTCCAGGAATCATGTCGAATATCAGTATGTAAGCAGGAAGATATGGATCTCTTCTTCTATTTTGCCTCTACCTCACACTCCTGTATACTGATCTCAACTGCTATGGCTCTGTCCGTCAGCTCAGAGAAACTCTGAGTCATCAATACCACCACCTAAGCGTGTATCCTCGACCTTAATCTTTTCTTAAACATCCGGGCTTTCAACGGCTCGTCTGGAACCACGTGTGGAGCAGAACATGATAACTCCACAAACTTGGCCGCATATTATTGCACCGTCATGGACCCCTAACTCAAGTGTAGAAACTCCTTTGCTTTTGCCTCTCGAGTGGCAACCGGGAAATATCAGCTAGAGAACACCTCCTTGAAACAACTCTAGGTAATAAATGTATACCCTGACCGCTACTCCTCCACTAGTTTTGCCAACCTCCACTATCTCTTGGCTTCCCCAATTAGTTTGAAGGTGGCGTATTGTACCTTATGCTTCTCAGTATAGTATAGTACAGTCAGGAGTTCCTCCATCTCCTGAATCCAGTCCTCAATTACAATCGGATTTGCACCTCCTTCAAAAGCCATCGGATTCGTTCGGATGAACTGCTGAAAAGTGCAGCCTCCAACTGCCAGTAGGTGACCCTAATCTCTCTGAGCTTCCTTCCTAGCATGACGTGTTATGCTACGCAGCACTGTCGTAACATCAACGTCATCCTTACTGGAGGTATCCATATGTATATCTTTTCCAGTATCAACGCCTTTCCCCCTAGGATCCATCCTGAAGACAAAATAGAAATAAGCTTATAATTCCTCATTTATCATAACTGAAACAAGTTCCAACACGCAAAGTTACTACAACACAAAAGTTCCAATCCACAATTCATTCATACTACCTTAATACAGAATCATAATACCAACACAACTTCGTGCCCAACCGACCTATCGTTCCAACTTATGTGCCTAAATTCCAGTCTCTCAATCCAAAAAGGAAACCATTAATGGATTCACCAAAGTTTTCCAAAAATCATCACTTATGGAAAAATACAGATAACCATCAAAGGATTATTGCCTCCAAGTTTCCAGACCACTATTCATCCTAACCTACCCACTTTTATTCCTATCTTAACTCGAACCTATACTCCGGTATTCATTATCCTTAAAGTACGCAAGATCATCGACTTGCTGATTTCCCGAGCTAAAGCTCTCTACAACCATAAGACCATGATCATTTCTGTTGCTCTGATCTTCCAACTCCACCTACACAACATGTTCATCACTGCCCTTATAACACCCTAAACACAACAATAGGGGCCCGGAGGTCACGTGTCACATTCACCTGTTTTTGAAACCACATACCACAATCATGCAGCGGAAGTAAAATAAATAACCTCAATTTAAATAACAGAGTCTACCTATAAATCCTGAAATATTTACAATAGTTGTTTATATTACATTCCTAAACTTAAAAAAACATAACGTTATACTAACTACCATTTCAAGCACTCTGAAGTTTACCACAAAATACTACCTTGCCCTAGAGCCCTAAGCTCGACCTTGTGATGGACCTGAAAATATAATCATCCACTAGGGTGAGACACATCTCAATAAGGAAGAACAAATCATAGCAATGTGTGACAAAGTGTTTAAATATTACAAAATATACTATCGTTTGCCAATCATCACCAACCCGTGCTGAAAAAACACATCATTAATATCAACATAAATCTCAAAATTCATACTCACATCTAATATGCATAAATATTGGCTTCTGATTTCATACTCATATTTATAATTATTTTTAATAATGTTACCTGAGAATAGGGAAGATTACCCGCCTATACAAGTAGTTTCCCTCTGCTCTAATACCAACATCAGGGCACTCACCTTACTCAGTAAGCCCTCGGGCTATGTATATAGACAAAGTCCCCAAGAATAGGAAAGGTTACCCGCCCATACAAGTAGCTTCCCTCTGCTCTGGTATCAACTGAAAATACCAGGGCACTTGCCTTTCTCAGCAAGCTTTTGGCAGAAAGTTTTACTTTGCCATTTATATATACATATAATTAAATTAGTTTATATCATTCATCTTATCAGATCACATTCCACATAAATGATACACGGTCCACACAGGACAAACATCATCACATGGTCCACACAGGATTGGTCCACACAAGACAAACATCATCACGTGGTCCACACAGGATAAACATCTACACATGAACACAACGTGGCCTACCCAGGCACCACTAACCACCAGTACAAATCCCCATGACCTACCCATAGTATATCAGTAGAAGAACCTCCTCAAACCTGCCAACGCTCTACCCCAATATATAATGACAATATACGAACTTCTCAGGCCTGCTAACGTATATCGTGATTACATCTAGGCAATATAACGAACTCCTCAGGCCTACCAATGTTATATTGTGATACACACGAATAACCATACAAAAATCCACGCACACATATCACATTATTTGTCATGTAGCAAACTCAAGCAACAGTATTCACAACATGCCAAAATCCATAATTAACCATTGTTTTCAATCCAACAATATATTCAATCATCATGTACTTACAACAGCCAATTAAATTGTAAAAAGTTGTATTCCTGCCATACAATTTATTTTCCATATAAATATATATATATATATATATATCATAAGTTAATATTTTCCCAAATGTTCAACTGTTCAAATAAATCATACTTAAATATATATAATTTATATTCTCAAAGTAACTGGTTTAAAATTTAATAAAAATCCTACTATAATAAATTCCCCTTACCTGTTCTTCTAAATTATGCCTGCGAAAACCCCAAAACGACGCCGACGGCACTCACCCGAACCCTAATTCAAAAACCCGAGTTTATCAACCCAAATTTCAACAAAATGCTATTTTATCACTCTCTAGGCCCTATACATTCCATATTAACAATATAACTTAAAATATCCTACTTATCCTAATTTTGGAATGATTCCCAAACTCCTTAAACTGAAATTATATTCCAACTAAGTTGTAAAGAATCTCCCCAGGATCAATGTGGTAGCTTCTGATCATCGAACCGAGGAGAAACGGAGCCGGAATCATAGAGAGAAGGTAGAGGGGCCAAATTTTAGAGAGAGAAACAAAAAAGAAAAGTATTCTTCACTGAAATTATGATTTTTTCCTATTTATAGGCAACTTGCCACGTGGCCTCATCAACGAGACATCTAGACTCGTCGACGAGCACAAGAACACCTTTCGTGGATGAATCCGGGAACTCGTCGATGAAATGTAGAAATATGAAAACCTCTTTCGGCAAGTCCTCATCGACAAGACATGCATACTCGGCGACGAGGCTCAGAAGATTGCCCATCGATGAGAAAATCAAGTTCGTCGATGAGTGCCTACTTATTACCTTTTAAAATTCCTTTTCCCTTTCTTCTATTTTCCCCTTTACCTTTTTATTTTATTTCTTATTAATTTAAATAGTTAAAATTTTTTGGGTCATTACAGCCCCAGCTTTCTGGCTTCTATTTCTGTTCATCACACTCTTAAGTACGCTTCACCATAGCCTTCTCATCAAAGACTACATCCCTGCTGATCATAACCTTGTTTGCCACTGGGTCCCATAGCTTGTACCCTTTTACACCCTCTGGATATCCTAAAAAGATGCAACGAGGAGACTTTGGGTCAAGCTTAGACCTCTCCTTACTAGATACGTGAACATAGGCTGGGCACCTGAACTGAATACCTTCAATACGGAGTAGTCTAATGCATTTCACGTCCAAACCTTTTCTGCCACTTTGCCCTCTAGTGACGCCCTTGGTGATCTATTTATCAGAAAACAAGTCATACTCACTGCCTCAGCCCAAAAGTTCTTTGGTAGCCCTACATTTAATCTAAGACACCGAGCCCTTTCAGAAAGAGTCTGGTTTATCCGTTCTGGCACACTATTTTGATGAGGTGTCCAACGAATTGTAAAGTGTCTCTTGATGCCCTGCTCCGGACAAAATTCCATAAACTAAGAATCAGCATCCTTGGTCCCATTATCCAACCTTAAGTATTTGATTCTCCTCCCTGTTAGGTTTTCCACTTCAGCCTTCCAAATCTTAAACTTGGCAAATGTATATGATTTGTGACGCGTGAAGTAAACCTAGACCTTCCATAAGTAATCATCAATGAAACTCACATAATACAAATGTCCACCCTTTGATGCAACTCTAACCGTACCCCAAACATCTGAATGCACATAATTAAGAATGCCCTTTGTCTTGTGTATAGCTGATCTAAACCTTGCTCTATTATGTTTTCCAAGAACACAAATCCTGCAAAATTCCAGCTGACATGATTTCAAGCCCTTTAACAATTTCCTCTTGTGTAGTTCCTTCATGACGTGTTCCCCCATATGCCCAAGGCACATATTGTAACAACGTGCTTAATTTCCATAGATTTTTTTTTTTTCATAATATAACAAAAACATAATCCACCTGAACAGGTGGGTACCAGGGATATAACAGAAATACAAAACGGAAGCCTACACAGCAGGAAACATCAAATCACAATATCATAAACATAAAACCATTCATCTCAATACCAGAGTTACTACATCCATTGTTATTATATTTACAACCCAAAAGGAGACCTAGGGTCATTCCCACAAAAGTCATCTGACCCTATCACAAAATACATACCCTTCAGAAAGGGCAAGTCAACCATATATACCTCAGCGGAGCGTTATCCGCTCTCCTATCAAGGGCTCCTGAAAAGTTCATGAAATTTAGGGGTGAGACACCTCTCAGTAAGGGAAATAAATTAATACTAGTGTGTGGCAATATGAGTATTTCTGTGTTCTATATAAAATTATACATAAACATATCAGTTTAACTGTCTGTATCATATCTGGGAAACATATATTCTCATATCACGGCAGAACATACATGATTTTCATAAACATAGTTCATCTCATATAATATAATAAAAAAATAACCCTGGTAAATTAGCTGGCTGTTGTCATGTATTACCTCCATATGGCTGGGTTGTGTGGCCCCAAGGCGAGACCTGACAATGGTTGGTCAACCACTGTCAAGTCAAAAGTACAGTCTGTAAGTCCGATGGGTCTGCCAAACCTGGTTCGTACACTAGGGGCGCTCACACTTCTTAAAACCACATCGACCATCCAATCTCACACCACTCTGTACAGTGGCGTTAACACAAATATCATGATGAATCATGAACACATAGCATCGGTATTGTGCAAGTGCTAGCCTAGACCAAGCTAACCAGGTTCTAATAACATATAGCATATAATCAAACTGTGATACATGGATATTTCATACTATTAGTTGTCAAATCAATATCATTGCATAATTTTGCATATTTACATATATCATAAAAATCATTGGCCGTATGCCTAAATTTCACATTTTACCATAACTTGGTCCGTACACCGGCAAATCATATCCATAGCTCGGCCTGTACACCGGTAAATCATACACATAGCTCAGCCCGTACGCCGGCAAACATATCCATAGCTCGGCCTGTACGCTGGCAAATCATATCCATAGCTCGGCCCATATGTCGGTTTTTCATTATAAAAATTCATATCTTTATCATATTCCTAGAAAACAATATTTCATCATAAATTCCACTCATGCCACACAAAATAGGTTTTTCGAATATTTAAACATACCATCATTTTCAGCAGTATTTCCCAAACATAACATATATAAGTATATTTATTTTCCTGAAATCAAATGTTTTAATAATATACATACATTTTCATAAAATAATTAGCTTAATTTATCTCCTTACCTAATTCCTGAAAAAGCTCCCTAAGAAAATAGTCCTACACCCACATGGTTCCTTGATCAACACCCTAAAAATGACATCCCTTAGAACTAAACTTTAGTATTTCTATGCGTACTATGCTTTCTACAACTGACAAGAAGTCAAATATTGAGTAGAAAGTCTTACCCAGGATCTGGGATGAATTCCGAACTCGACCCAACGACGATCCACTCTAGCAATTATGCAAAGAACTTCCTTAAGAGTGTCGTGATGGCTTTGGCTCGTCGATCCAGCGAAGAATGGACCCAGAAAACTAAAGAGAAGGTTGGGGAACCGAAGGGAGAGAGAAGGGAGGATTCAGCGCTGAAATTCTATCAAAAAGTAGCGTTTAACACTATTTATACACTGGCCTTCGCCAATGAGCCACATCACCTCGTCGATGAGGTCAATAGGCAATTTGTCGGAGAAATCTTTCCCTGTTGACAAAATTCAGAATCTCCCAAAACCTCTCTCGGTATTTTCTCATCGACGAGACACTTCCTTGTCAACGAGCCCAATTGTAACTTCGTCGATGAACGCTTCTCGTTCATCGATGAAGCCTGCTGCCCCTTTCTTTTCCCTTCCAACTTCTATTTCCCCCCTCTTTATCATTATTTAAAATACCCCAATTTCTCTTGGTCATTACATTCTCCTCTCCTTATAAAAATTTCGTCCTTGAAATTTGCTATTCACGTAACTCATCATCGCTTAAAAGAAAAAGGGTCTACTTATTTTATTACTTACCCTCACTTATGGCAGAGGAATACCGTGGTTACATTCCAAGTCCTAGGAGATTACATAAACAAAATAAAATTCTCCCAAAACTAAAATTCGACTTACTAACTAAACTTTTTACATGTACCTGCAAAAGAAATACTACCTAACTACTTACATTTTACCCGATTAGACTTCTTGGAATAAGTGCGGATACTTCTGCTTCATCTGCTCCTCGGATTCCAAAGAAGCCTCTTCAACTGTATGATTCCTCGACAAAACTTTTACCTGAGGAATCTTCTTGTTGCGTAACTCCTGTACTTTCTTATCCAGAATCTGTACTAGTACTTCCTCATACACCAGTGAATCACTGAGCTCTAATTCACCATAACTGATAATAGGAGAAGGGTCTGTGTAGTGACTTGAAGAATAATAGAATTTTAATAATAAAAAGGGAGGAAATTGGAAACATGAACCGACGCATTCGTTGATGACATCGCACTTTGGAGGTAATAACAATTTCAAGAAATTTCCAGGACTCGTCGACGAATACATGGGTTCATCAACGAAGGTTCTTCAGGATCTTGTCGATGAGGCCCTATTTTGTTGATGAGAAAATACCAAGAGAAGAATTTGGGCTACTCTAAATTTCATCGACGAAGGGTAAGGTTCGTTGACAAAATTACTTAAGGACTCGTCGATGAGATGACGTGGCTCGTCGATGAATCCCGCAGTATAAATAGCCCTAAATTGTTTTTAATCACAGAAATTCAGCCGCAAACCCTCTCCTCTCTCTCTCTCTCTCTCTCCTACGGCCCTTCCCCCTTCTCTCTTCGATTTTGACCCCGTCAATCGCCGGATCGACGATTTGAGGCCACCACAACACTCCTGGTGGAGTTCTCTGCAAGTCCTCGAAATTTTCTATTCACGTAACTCATCATCCCTTAAAAGAAAAAGGGTCTACTTATTTTATTACTTACTCTCACTTATGGTAGAGGAATACCGTGGTTACATTCCAAGTCCTAGGAGATTACATAAATAAAATAAAATTCTCCCAAAACTAAAATTCGACTTACTAACTAAACTTTTTACATGTACCTGCAAAAGAAATACTACCTAACTACTTACATTTTACCCGATTAGACTTCTTGGAATAAGTGCGGATACTTCTACTTCATCTGCTCCTCGGATTCCCAAGAAGCCTCTTCAACTATATGATTCCTCCACAAAACTTTTACGTAAGGAATCTTCTTGTTGCATAACTCCCGTACTATCTTATCCAGAATCTGTACTAGTACTTCCTCATACACCAGTGAATCACTGAGCTCTAATTCACCATAACTGATAATATGAGAAGGGTCTGTGTAGTGACTTGAAGAATAATAGTATTTTAATAATAAAGAGGGAGGAAAATGGAAACAGGAACCGACGCATTCGTTGACGACATCGCACTTTGGAGGTAATAACAATTTCAAGAAATTTCTAAGACTCGTCGACAAATACATGGGTTCATCGACGAGGGTTCTTCAGGATCTCGTCGATGAGGTCCTATTTTGTTGATGAGAAAATACCAAGAGAAGAATTTGGGCTACTCTGAATTTCGTCGACGAAGGGTAAGGTTCGTTGACGAAATTACTTAAGGACTCGTCGACGAGATGACATGGCTCGTCGATGAATCCCGTAGTATAAATAGCCCTAAATTGATTTTAATCACAGAAATTCAGTCGCAAACCCTCTCCTCTCTCTCTCCTACGGCCCTTCCCCTTTCTCTCTTCGATTTTGGCCCCATTAGTCGTCGGATCGACGATTTGAGGGCACCACAACACTCCTGGTGGAGTTCTCTACAAGTCTACCGGAGTGGATCGTCGGTGGGACGAAGTTGGAATTCATCCCAAATCCAAGGTAAGGTCTTTCATTCGAAATTTGGCTTTTTAGCAGTTGTATAAAATGTTGTAGATGTTAAAATAGTGACATTGTGTTCTGGCGAAATTATTTTCAAGGTGTCGAGTAGGAAACCCTACGGGTGTAGGATCCGTCTCAGTAGGGGATTTTAGCAGGAGTCAGGTAAAGGAAATATGCTATGCTAGGCAATTTTACTAAGTTTCAGTATAAATTATACATTTTTATCAGATGATTATTCACAATAGAAATTTATATAGTTATCATTTACGTATAATATGTTAAAAATTACTGTGTGGCTTGAGAATATGGGTATAGTAAAGAAACATGTTTTATAGTATTTTCAGGATATGTTTTACAGAATAAACATCCAGTGGTTATGTTTTATAGTAATTACATTATACCATGATTATACAGTTTTCAGTACCATGATTATACAGTTTCCAGTACCATAACTTACAGATTACAGTTCAGTTTAGAAACACAGTTAACACAGTTACAGTTTATTTCATTGTCATGGTAAATACAGTTATTTCAGAATCATGGTAAATCATATAGTTGTATATAGAGATGTATTATATAGTATCAGGCCTTGTTGGACCATATAGTTACAGAGCACGGTATCGTAGCTAGATACAGTTTACAGAGTGCAGCCACCTATTTAGATAATACGTGGTAGTAGGTTAATTGTGCCCAGACGTAGACAGACTCCCCATCAGATATGGGTTGAGGAGTGGCCGATCTGACTAAGGGAGTATATTGATTTACCCTGGTCGGCCAGCTAGGATAGATCCCGCCTATGGGCCGCACAACCTTGTCATGAGGGGTTAAATCATGACACACAGTTATCCACACGGAAATTTTCAGTTATTATTATGTATATACAGATTTTCAGAGACAGAAAATATACTTATGTACATTAGAAGTATTTTGATTAGTAACCTAAAATTACAAATATGTTAAGAAATATGGAATTGGTGGTGGTATTTGTTATTTGTATATTATTCATAGATCTAGTTATACATGATTATATAGAAACAAATTTTCATAGTACTGTAACTCATTTGCCACACACTAGTAATAGCATATTTCGTCTTACTGAGCGTTGGCTCATCCCAGTTACTTTAACATTTTTTAGGTGATCCCGGTAGGCGAGCAGATCAAGCTCGCATATAGAGGGGCCTCAGTATTGCCCTGATATTAGAGTGAGTATTTTTGGAAATATTTTTGTATAGTCCTAGCCAGTTGAGGATATTTCTGGGGAACAATTATATATGTATATTTTGGGAAACAATTTAGTACTCTGGTATTGTATATAATTATATATGGTTATGTTTATTTGATTTCTGCTTCTCGTTGCTTAGGTTGATGATTGAGTTTAATCCAATTGGTATCAGAGCATTTCAAATGTTATAGTATATATATATATATATATGGAAAAAAAACCCCAGTTAAATAGCAGGTCGTTATAGTTTGGGACGTACTTCCTCAACATTGACACGTGGAATACATCATGAATTTTGAATAACACAGGTGGCAAAGCTAGCTTGTAGGTCACTGGCCCCACTTTTTCTAGAATCTCAAATGGACCGATAAACCTAGGACTAAGTTTACCCTTCCTGTCAAACCTCATAACCTATCACGCCCCGAACCCGCAGGTGGGTCCCAGGTGTGAATTTGAGTAACCTAACCTGTCTTTGTATCAATTTAAACGTATATGATACAATACAAATAAAGGGTCCGACCCTGTGGGGTGAACGGATGCCCACACACATACATACAAACATCCATACTCATCCATAATACGCAGCGGAATACGGTATTTTATACATAAACAGTATCATACCAGAGTCTATACAAGCTAGGATATACATTCCCATAATACAAAACATACCCCAGGTGTCCACAAAAACCATCCCGACAGCCTGAATACCAAAACTCATACCTAGTAGGTACTAGTAGTAGCTACGACACCCTTACTCCTAGATGCTAGGATGCTACTTACGGCTACTTGAGGGACCTGAAAAATATTGTACGTACATTCGGGGTGAGACACCTCTCAATAAGGAAGAAAGCAGGTTATATCAGTGTGTGGCATACTAGTATTATTTTACATATTTCATAACACTATAAAAGATACGATACAGTTCGAAACATTTCCATACAGTTTCATACATATACATACAGTTCCATACAGTTCCAGTATTTTTACAAAAACCATTCTAGTACATATGATACCCAAAACATACGGTCAGTGTCATCACACTAGTTCGCAACAACACAAGGTCACCTCATCTCACAACGATTACATTGCTACATACACAACTATGCTGTAACGACCAAGGCCTACAATGACTACATTGCTTCATATGCAACTACACAAGGTTACCTAGTCTCACATCGATTACATTACTACATACGCAACTACAATGTGATGACTCAGGCCCACAGTGATTACATTGCTACATACGCAGCTACACAAGGTCACCTAGTCTCACAGCAATTACATTGCTACACACGCAACTATGAAGCGACGACTCAGGCCCACAGTGATTACATTGCCACATACGCAACTACACAAGGTCACCCAGTCTCACCACGATTACATTGCCACATGCACAATTACGCTGTGACGACCTAGGCCCACAGTGATTACATTGCTATATACGGTGTAGAACACACCCTTCGGTGACCAGCCAGATCATACTAGTGATATTTCACACCCCGGATATAGAGTCGTCCACTCTCGCCTACGGTAGTTAACCGATATATGGCTGTTTTACAAATCCTTGGAATCATTTTGGAACTCACGTTCCTATGCATTTCAGCGTACGGTAATTAGCAGCCACATAGGTGTTTTACAAATACCTGGAGCAAATACATACACCCATACATACCACACTTATTTGGTTTACAACAAATCATATCAATTACAATTTCAAGTATACAGTTTATGCAAATATGGATTACGGCCACCTCAATAGTACAATTTTAACATAACCACCAGTTTGCAAAACAAAGTAGAGATGATACCTGAAATCCCCAATTTTCCCGAAAACTGTAACCCGAAAATCCCATATTTTTACCTGATAGATTTTCCCAAATAAGTTTTCAAAACATACATACGATCGTAGCTTACAAGCTTACCGATCCTGATTTTGAAAATAAACTGATATAAACTGAATCCCCTTACCTTAACCCGAATTCCAACTACGAACTCTACGGTCCTCAAAATTATGAAACCGAGACTCCAAAACCTACATACCACAGTACAGTACATGCTTACAATCCGTACTACTACACATATACTGAACCAGAAACGAAAACCAAGCCTTACCTCGATTTTAGCCTGAAACCCGGAAACCTCCGAAACGAGATTCCGATCCGCTAGAAACGTGAAGAATCCTCTCTTGATCCTCACAGTATCGTTGGATTTACGAACCGGGCAACGATTGGCAAAGAAAACTGGAGAGAGAGAGAAAGTGTAGGGAGAGTTCTAGAGAGAGAGAGAGAAAGAGAGTTTGGGGAAAACTTAGCCCCAAAGCAACCCAAAAATACCTTTTATAGGCCTTTGACCTGAGGGGACTCGACGACGAATTGGGGTCCTCGTCGACGAATTCTTCACTAGCCTTGTCGACGAGCTAGATATTTCACATTTTCCTGGACCTCTCAACATTCACTCGTCGAAGAGCTTCTGAATTTCGTCGACGAGAAGCCTTCAACCTTCGTCGACGAATTCTGTGCAAATTCCATTTTTACCCCTCTTTTACATAATTAACCCCTATATCATGGTTCGGGTTCTTACAAACACATTCATACTACTACATACATACATACTTTGAGGTGAAACAGCGGCCATTTATACAGTAGCCATTTATATGCAGCCCCGTTATGATACATACATACATTCCCTCACTTATGGTGGAGGAATACCGTGGTTACATACATACGTGGTCTCGGGAGCTTACAATACAACAGGACTCTCCCAGAGACTAACCACTAAATACGGTAACAGAGGTTTACATACATACATACTCATACCCCCCCTGCTATCCAAGTACTACTCAAAACAAGTGCGGATACTTCCAGCGTATTTCCGTTTCCAGTTCCCAAGAAGCTTCCTCAACCTCGTGGTTTCCCCACAATACGTTCACTAATGGTATTTCTTTGGCACGAAGCTTCTGAACTTTACGGTCCAGAACCTAAACGGGTATCTCTTCATATGCTAAAGTATCCTCAATTTCCAACTCATCATAACTGATAACATGAGATGGATCCAACACGTACCTTCTCAACATGGATACGTGAAACACATTGTGGACTCTCGAGAGTGCTGGGGGTAGTGCAACTCTGTAGGCAACTGGACTCACTCGCTCAATGACCTCGAATGGTCTGATATACCTTGGGCTCAACTTTCCCTTCCTTCAGAATCTCATCACTCCCTTCATTAGAGCGATTCTAAGGAATACTTTACCCCTTACGTCGAACTCCAACTCACGGCGGCAAACATCCGCGTAACTCTTCTGCCGACTCTGAGCCGATTTAATCCTCTCCCGGATCAAACCTACCTTCTCAGATGCCTGCTGCATGAGTTCAGGTCCTAAAACTTGACGTTCATCGACCTCATCCCAATACAAAGGAGATCGACACCTCCAACCCTACAAAGCCTCGAACGGTGCCATCCCTATACTGGCCTGGAAGCTATTGTTATAAGCAAACTCTACTAGTGGCAGAAACTGAATCCAACTACCACCGAAGTCTAATACATAAGCCCGTAACATATCCTCCAAGGTTTGTATTGTCCTCTCCAATTGTCCATCAGTCTAGGGGTGAAATGCTGTACTGAAATTAAGTTTTGTCTCCAATTCTTCCTGCAAGCTTTTTCAAAATCAAGAAGTAAACCTCGGGTCTCGATCTGAAACAATGGACACCGGTACGCCCTGCATTCTCACTATCTTATGCACATATAGGCTCGCTAGTCCACTCAAAAGGTAGCTAACCTTCATCGGTACAAAGTAAGCAGATTTCGTCAACTTGTCCACAATCACCCAAATAGCGTTCTGCCCATGAAGCACTTTCGGTAATCCGGTAACAAAGTCCATGGAAATGTGTTCCCACTCCCACACCGAAATAGGCAAAGGCTGCAACGGCCCTGCTGGCCTCTGATGTTCAACTTTCACCTGCTGACATGTCAGACACTGTTCCATGAACCGGGCAATATCCCGATACATCTTCGTACTACCCGGATGTACCATATACAAAGAATGATGCGCTTCCTCAAGAATCGTCCTTCTGATCTCATCGTCATTTGGAACACATAGTTTGGTCCCAAACCTAAACATACCTCTGTCAGAGATATTAAAATCCGCAGACAAACCCTGCTGCACTTTCTTCAATATCTCAGCTAACTCTGCATTATTAGCCTGCATGGCTTTAATACACTCAAACAAGGTCGGCTGGACCACCAAGCTAGCAATGAAAGCCTGATGATCACCAGACACCAATTCCACGCCAAGGCTTTCCAAATCTTACCGGACATGATGCTAAGCTACAACTGCAGATACTGCTACATGTTCTAACTTTCGACTTAATGCATCTGCTACCACATTAGCCTTTCCCGGGTGATAACTGATTGTACAATCGTAGTCCTTAATCAACTCTAGCCATCGCCTCTGTCTCATATTCAACTCCTTCTGCATGAAAAAGTACCTGGTTTTTATGGTCAATGAAAATCTCACACTGAACACCGTACAGGTAGTGTCTCCAGATCTTCAAGGCATAAACAACAGCAGCTAACTCAAAGTCATGCGTAGGGTAATTCTTCTCATATTCCTTAAGTTGTCGAGAAACATAATCTACCACCTTACCCAGTTGCATAAGCACACAGCCCAAACCTTTTAGAGACACGTTGCTAAAAATCACAAAATCCCCATCCCCCGAAGGAATGGTCAATACCAGAGCAGTAACTAGTCGGTGCTTCAACTCGAGAAAGCACTGCTCGCAATCACTAGTCTAGTCAAATTTCACTCCCTTCTTAGTCAATCGTGTCAGAGGTCCAGACAATTTAGAGAATCCATTCATGAACTGATGATAGTAACCTGCCAGTCCCAGAAAACTCCGAACCTCCTACACATTCTTCTGTCTAGCCCAGTCGACCACAACTTCAATCTTGCTAGGATCAACGGAGATACCGCCCTCAGACACCACATGGCGAATGCGACTTGATTCAACCAGAACTCACATTTCTTCAGTTTAGCATACAACTTCTTCTGCCGTAAAATCTGCAACACTAACCTTAAATGCTCCATATGCTCTTCTGTACTCCTTGAGTATGCCAGAATATCTTCAATGAATACCACTACGAATCGTTCTAGGTACTCATGGAACACCCTGTTCATCATATCCATGAACACTGTCAGAGCATTTGTCAACCCAAAAGGCAATACCAAAAACTCATAGTGGCCATATCTGGTTTGGAAAGTAGTCTTCGCTACATCCTCCGCTATAACCCTCACCTGATGATACCACGACCGTAAGTCGATCTTCGAAAAGACCTGAGTTCCCTGTAACTGGTCAAAAAGATCATCTAAACGAGGAAAAGGGTAACGGTTCTTCACCGTCACTTTGTTGATCTCACGGTGGTCAATGCACATACGCATCGACTCGTCCTTCTTCTGCACAAATAATACTGGAGCTCCCCAGGGCAAAAGACTCGGTCTAATAAAACCCTAGTCTAGTAATTCCTGTAACTGCTCCTTCAACTCTTGAAGTTCCACTAGAGCCATCCGATACGGAGCTTTAGAGATCGGTGCCTTGCCAAACAGCAATTCTATCGCAAACTCCACCTCACGATCCGGAGGTAAACCGGGTAAGTCATCTGGAAACACATCCAGAAACCCGTTGACCACCCGAATATCCTCGAGTTTTAACTCAACCCATGGCAGTTCCTTCATGCAAGCTAGGTATCCCTGAAAACCATCCAAAAGCAACCTCCTCTCTTGTAATGCTGATAAAATCTGTGGCTTCAAATGCACACATGATCCAACAAACTCATACTCTTGGTTTCCAGGAGGTCTGAACACTACTTTCTTCTTTCGACAGTCAATCACCTCATAACTGGAGAACAACCAATCCATTCCCAGTATGACATCGAAACCCGACATGTCGTATACTACTAGATTTGCTGGTAGCAGCCTCTCCTGAATCACAATTGGGCAGTTTCCTAGCATCTTACTACAAATCGTTACACTCCCAGTCGGCGTAGTTAGAGACAACATCTCATTCATCACGCTGATTTCAACCCCACACAATTTCACAAACTAGCAGATATGAACGAATGGGTTGCCCCCGAATCAAATAACACAACAGCTCTATTCGAAAGCAATAACATGGTACCTGTCACCACATTTCTAGCGTGTTCCGAATCTGCTAGAGTAAGTGAATATACTCTCGCCGGAGCCGTGGTTGCCTGGTAGTTCCCTCGAGGTATCTGATTACTCCCACGATTCTGGCTCTGTGCAGGCATATCCTTCCTCGGTTCTTGGCAGCTCTTCGCCATGTGACCCGACTTGCCACAATTGTAGCAAACACCCTAGAATGGCCAACACTCGCCCTCGTGCCATTTATGACACTTAGCACACGATGCGGAGGATGGATCCCCCTGAGAGCTCGGCCGCTCAGTGTTCTGCGAGTAACCAAAGCTGTAATTCCTCTTCTTTTTCCATTGACTCTGCCGAGGATAACTCTGAGGACCAGAAGGTACTCACCTCTTCCCATGAACCTGCACTACTTCATCTCCCCGAAGGTCAATCTCAAGAATGGTGGCTTTATCCACCAGGACAGAGAACTCACGAATCTGCAGCATCCCCACAAGACGGCAGATGTCTTTCCTCAGACCCCTCTTGAACCTCCAAGCCTTCTCGTGCTCATTTGGAACCAAGTACGGTGCAAATCGAGATAACTCGATATATCTGGAAGCATGCCTCTGCACCGTCAAAGTTCCCTGCTTCAGGCTCGAAAACTCATCAGCCTTCGCATCCCGAGTGGAGATCGGAAAGTATCTCTTGAAAAATACCTCCTTGAAATGGCCCCACGTCACATCAGATGGACTAGCTCTCTACCTCTCCAATTGGCTCACTGCCGTCCACCATCGCCCTGCCTCCCAGTCAACTGGAAGGTAGCGTACAAGACCTTCTGCTTCTCTGTGCAGTGGAGGACTTCCAAAATCCTATCGGTCCTCTCGACCTAGTCTTCTGCGACTATCGGATCAAGTCCTCCCATAAATGTCGGAGGGTGCATGCGTGTGAACCTCTCGATGGTACACCCTGCATCAGTAGGAGAGCTCTCACGTCTCCTCACACTCCGCCCAATCTCTCGGATCACCTGTCTCGCCAAACCACAAGACACAGAAGGAGACTCATCACTTGCCGTCTCCTCGTAGCCACTCTTCACGTTATTATCCTTGGGCTCCATTCTGAAAACAGAATATGAATTAGTTAGAATTCCTATATCGTACGCAGTTAACACAGTCATAGACCTAATCATGTCAACTATTACTCTCACAGGTCTAAGCCTGTCCCGTCACACTGATACGAATCCATCAATGGTATATCTTGCCTTTACTGGAATCGTTATCCGAGGAAAAATACGGAATACCGCCAACAAACCCCAGTCTAGCAACCGAACAACCCTCAACCAATACTACCCATTTCCTACATCCTATACTCTGGTATGTACACATCAATAC
The DNA here is from genome assembly GCF_029873635.1 of Malania oleifera. Lineage (NCBI taxonomy): Eukaryota > Viridiplantae > Streptophyta > Magnoliopsida > Santalales > Ximeniaceae > Malania > Malania oleifera. The sequence goes on along the minus strand of NC_080423.1, from coordinate 13,124,104 downwards.
TCCTAACCAAGTCTATAAGACCTAACAACCTGGTTAGCTCTGATACCAAACCGTCACGCCCCGAACCCAGAAATGGGACCCGGGGGTGAATTTGAGTAACCTAACCTGTCTCTGTATCAATTTAACATACATGATACAATACAAATAAGAGGGTCTGACCCCGTGGGGTACACGGTTGCCCTATATAAAAATACATACCAATTCATACTCATCAGATACAAAGCGGAATACGGTCTTTTATACATAAACAAGATCATACCAGAGTCTATACAAACTAAGACATACATTCCCAAAATTTCAACACATATCCCAGGTGTCTACAAAACTATCTTGACAACCTGGATACCAAAACTCTTACCTAAAAGGTACTAGCAGTAGCTAGGACACTCCTTGCTTCCGAACGCTAGGATGCTACTTACCGCTACCTGAAGGACCTGAAAAACATTGTACGTACATTCGGGGTGAGACACCTCTCAGTAAGGAAAAAAACAGTTTATATCACTGTGTGGCATGCCAATGTCATTTTACATACTTCATAACACTATACATACGATACAGTTTGAAACAATTCATACAGCTTCATACAAATACATACAGTTCTAGTATTTTTAGAAAACCATTCCAGTTCATACGATACCCAAATATACATGCATACATACATACAGTCAGTGTCGTTACACCAGTTCGCAACTACACAAGGTCACCTCGTCTCACAGCGATTACATTGCTACACACACAACTACGCTGCGACGACCAAGGCCCAATAGTGAATCCATTGCTCCATACGCAACTACACTAGGTAACCTAGTCTCATGGCAATTACATTACTACACATGCAACTACGAAGATCTACGACTCAAGCCCAATAGTGATTACATTGCTACATACGCAACTACACAAGGTCACCTAGTCTCACCCTAATTACATTGTCACATGCAAAACGACGTTGCGACGACCTAGGCCCACAATGATTACATTGCTACATACGTTGTAGAACACACCCTTCGGTGACCAGCCGAATCATATTGGCGATATTTCACACCCTGGATATAGAGCTGGCCACTCTCTCCCAGGGTAGTTAACCGATATAGGGCTGTTTTACAAATCCCTGGAATCATTTTCCTATACATTTCAGCGTACGGTAATAAGCTGTCACATAGCTATTTTACAAATACCTGGAACAAATACATACAACCATACATACCACACTTATTTGGTTTATGGCAAATTATATCATTTACAATTTCCAGTATACATTTTATGCAAATATGGATTACGGTCACCTCAATAATACAGTTTTAACACAACCAACAGTTTTCCAAACAAAATAGACATGAGACCCGAAATCCCCAATTTTCCTGAAAACTGTAACCTGAAAATCCGCATTTTTACCCAATAGATTTCCCGAAATAAGTAGCCAAAACATACATACGATCGTAGCCTACAAGCTTACCGATCTTGATTTCGAAAATGAACTGATATAAATAGAATCCCCTTACCTTAACCTGAATTCCAACTACGAACTTTACGGCCCTCAAGACTACGAACCGAGACTTCAAAACCTACAAACCACAGTATAGTACATGCTTACAATCCATACTACTACACATATACTGAATCAGAAATGAAAACCGAGCCTTACCTCGATTTTAGCTCGAAACCCGTAAACACTTGAAACAGGATTCCGATCTGCTAGAAACGTAGAGAATCCTTCGCTGATCCTTGTAGTAACGTTGGATTTGCGATTCAGGCGACAAACGGCAAAGAAATAGAGGAGAGAGAGAGAGAGAGAGAGAGAGAGAGAGCTTCAAATTCTATAGAGAGAGAGAAAGAGAGAGGATTTCCAAAACTTAGCAATGAAGCAAACCAAAATATCCTTATGAAGACCTTTGACGCGGGGGATTTCATCGATGAATTGGTGTCCTCGTCGACGAGGTCTTCAGGGATTTCATCGACGAGACAGCGATTTCGTCGACGAACCCTGATATTTAAATTTTCCGAAACCTTTCGGCTTTTCCTCATTGACGAACCTCTGAATTTCGTCAACGAGAAGCCTTCTACCTTCGTCGACGAATTATGGCCTTGTCAATGAAGTCTACAAAATTCCATTTTTACCCCTATTTTACATAATTAACCTGTACAACACAATTCAGGTTCTTACAATCTTCCCTCCTTACAAAAATTTCATCCTCGAAATTTGCAATCTCTCATTACGAACACCTTCATACTACTACATACATACATACTCTAAGGTGAAACAATGACTATCTATACGCAATCCCTCTACAATACATACATACTCGCTCTAGAGAATACGTCGGTCATTTATACGCAGCCCCGTTACGATACATACATACATGCTCTAGAGAATATGGCGACCATTTATACACAACCCCGTTACAATACATACATACATACTCTAGAGAAAACGGTAGCCATTTATATGTAGCCCCGTTACGATACATACATAGATTCCCTCACTTATGGCAGAGGAATACCGTGGTCACATACATAAACAGTCTCGGGAGCTTACAATACAATAGGACCCTCCCTAAGACCAACCACTAACTACAATATGATAACAGGGGTTTACATACATACATACACACTCATATCACCTCGCTATCCAAGTACTATTCAAACAACTGTGGATACTTCCGGCGTATTTTCGTTTCCAGTTCCCAAGAAGTTTCTTCAACCTCGTGGTTCCACCACAATACCTTCACTAACGGTATCTCTTTGGTACGAAGCTTCTAAACTTTATGGTCCAGCCTGAACAGGTATCTCCTCATATGCTAAAGTATCCTCAAGTCCCAAAGACTCATAATTGATAACATGCGATGGATCCAACACGTACCTTCTCAGCATGGATACGTGAAATACATTGTGGACCCTTGAGAGTGTTGGGGGTAGTGCAACTCTGTAGGCTATCGGACCCACTCGCTCAAGTACCTCGAATGGTCTGATATACCTCGGGCTCAACTTGCCCTTCCTTCCGAATCTCATCACGCCCTTCATCGGAGTGTTTGTAAGGAATACTTTACCCCCTACCTCGAACTCCAACTCATAGCGACAAACATCCGCGTAACTCTTCTACCGACTCTGAGCCGATTTAATCCTCTCCCGGATCAAACCTATCTTCTCAGATGTCTGCTGCACAAGTTCAGGTCCTAAAACCTGACGTTCACCGACCTCATCCCAATACAAAGGAGATCGACACCTCCATACAAAGCCTCGAACGGTGCCATCCCTATACTAGCTTGGAAGCTATTGTTATAGGCAAACTCCACCAGTGGCAGAAACTAAATCCAACTACCACCGAAGTCCAATACATAAGCCCGTAACATATCCTCCAAGATCTGTATTGTCCTCTTCAACTGTCCATCAATCTGGGGGTGGAACGCTGTACTGAAAGTAAGTTTGTCCCCAATGCTTCCTGCAAACTTTTCTAAAATCGGGAAGTAAACCTCGGATCCCGATTGGAAACAATGGACACCGGCACTCCGTCCATTTTCACAATCTCATGCACGTACATATCAACTAGCCTACTCAAAGGGTAGCTAACCTTCATCGATACAAGGTGAGAAGATTTTCGTAAACCTATCCACAATTACCCAAATAGCATTCTGCCCGTGAAACACTGTCAGTAATCTAGTAACAAAGTCCATGGAAATGTGTTCCCACTTCCATAATGGAATAGGAAAAGGCTGCATTGGCTCTGCCGGCCTCTGATGTTCAGCTTTCACCTATTGACACATCAGACACTGCTCAACAAACCGGGCAATATCCCTCTTCATACCACTCCATCAAAAGGACTCGCGCAAATCCTAATACATCTTCGTACTACCTGGATGCACCGTATACAGATAACGATGCGCTTCCTCCAAAATCGTCCTTTTGATCTCATCGTCTTTTGGAACACACAACCTGGTCCCAAACCTCAACACACCTCTGTCAGAGATGTTAAAATCCGCAGCCAAACCCTGCTGCACTTTCTCCACAATCTTAGTTAACTCTGCATTATTAGCCTGCGCAGCTTTAATACGCTCAAACAAAGTCGGTTGGATTACCAAGCTAGCAATGAAAGCCTGATGATCACTAGAGACCAAATCCACACCAAGGTTTTCCAAATCCTGTCTGATATGATGCTGAGCTACAACTGTAGATACTGCTGCATGTTCTGACTTCTGATTCAACACATCCGCTACCACATTAGTCTTTCCCGGGTGATAACTGATCGTACAATCGTAGTCCTTAATCAACTCTAGCCACCGCCTCTGTCTCATATTCAGCTCCTTCTGCGTGAAAAAGTACCTGACGCTTTTATGGCTAGTGAAAATCTCGCACTAAACACCGTACAGGTAGTGTCTCCAGATCTTCAAGGCATAAACAACAGTTGCTAACTCTAAGTCATACGTAGGGTAATTCTTCTCATACTCCTTAAGTTGTCGAGAAGCATAAGCTACCACCTTACCTTGTTGCATAAGCACACATCCCAAACCTTTTAGAGACGCGTCGCTAAAAATCACAAAATCCCCCTCCCCCGAAGGAATGGTCAATACCAGAGCAGTAACCAGCCGGTGCTTCAACTCGAGAAAGCACTGCTCGCAATCACTAGTCCAATCAAATTTCACTCCCTTCTTAGGAAATCGTGTCAAAGGTCCAGACAATTTAGAGAATCCCTCCACGAACCGACGATAGTAACCCGCCAGTCCAAGAAAACTCTGAACCTCCCGCACATTCTTCGGTTTAGCCCAGTTGACCACATCTTCAATCTTGCTAGGATCAATGGAGACACCGCCCTCAGACACCACATGGCCTAAGAATGCGACTTGATTCAACCAGAACTCACATTTCTTCAGTTTAGCATACAACTTCCTTTGCCATAAAATCTGTAACACTAACCTCAAATGCTCCATATGCTCTTCCGTACTTCTCAAGTATACCAGAATATCGTCAATGAATACCACTACGAATCGATCTAGGTACTCATGGAACACCCTATTCATCATATCCATGAACACCGCCAGAGCATTTGTCAACCCAAAAGGCAATACCAAAAACTCATAGTGGCCATATCTGGTTTGGAAAGCAGTCTTTGCTATATCCTTTGCTCTATCCCTCACCTGATGATACCCCGACCGTAGGTCGATCTTCGAAAAGACCTAAGTTCCCTGCAGTTGGTCAAAAAGATCATCTATACGAGGCAAAGGGTAACGGTTCTTCACTGTCACTTTGTTGATCTCACGATGGTCAATGCACATAGGCATCGACTCGTCCTTCTTCTTCACAAATAATACTGGAGCTCCCCAGGGCGAAACACTCGGTCTAATAAAACCCTGGTCCAGTAATTCCTGTAACTACTCCTTTTACTCTCGAAGTTCCGCTGGAGCAATCCGGTATGAAGCTTTAGTGATCGGTGCCTTGCAAAGCAACAATTCTATCGCAAACTCCACCTCACGATCCGGAGGTAAACCGGGTAAGTCATCTGGAAACAAATCCGAAAACTCGTTGACCACCCAAATATCCTCTAGTTTCAACTCATCCCGCAGCGGTTCCTTCACGCAAGCTAGGTACCCCTAACAACCATCCAAGAGTAACCTCCTCGCCTGTAATGCCGATAAAATATGTGGCTTCAAATGCACACACGATCCTACAAACTCATACTCTTGCTTCCCAGGAGGTCTAAACACTACTAGCTTCTTCCAACAGTCAATCACTGCATAACTGGAGAACAACCAATCCATTCCCAGTATGACATCGAAACCCGACATGTCGTATACTACTAGATTCGCCGGTAACAGTCTCTCCTGAATCACAACTGGGCAGTTTCCTAACATCTTACTACAAATTGTTACACTCCTAGTCAGCATAGTTACAGACAACATCTCATTCATCACGTTGATTTCAACCCCACACAATTTCACAAAACTAGCAGATATGAACGAATGGGTTGCCCCCGAATCAAATAACACAACAGCTCTATTTGAAAGCAATAACATGGTACCTGTCACCACTTTTGCAGCGTGTTCCGCATCTGCTGGAGTAAGTGAATATACTCTCACCGGAGCCGTGGTTGCCTGGTAGTTCCCTCGAGGTATCTGATTACTCCCACGGTTCTGGCTCTATGCAGGCATATCCTTCCTTAATTCTTGGCAGCTCTTCGCCATGTGACCCGACTTGCCACAATTGTAGCAAACACCCTAGAATGGCCGACACTAGCCCTTGTGCCATTTACGGCACTTAGCACATGGTGCGGAGGATGGATCCCCCTGAGAGCTCGGCCACTCAGTGTTCCGCCAGTAACCAGAGCTGTAATTCCTCTTATTCTTCCATTGACTCTGCTGAGGACCACTCTGAGGACCAGAAGGTACTGGCCTCTTCCCCTAAACCTGCACTACTTCATCTCCCCGAAGGTCAGTCTCAAGAATGGTGGCTTTATCCACTAGGACAGAGAACTCACGGATCTACAGCATCCCCACAAGACGGTGGATGTCTTTCCTCAGACCCCTCTCAAACCTCCGAGCCTTCTCATGCTCATTTGGAACCAAGTACAGTGCAAATCGAGATAACTCGATATATCTGGAAGCATACCTCTGCACCGTCAAACTTCCCTGTGTCAGGCTCGAAAACTCATCAGCCTTTGCATCCCGAGTGGAGAACGGAAAGTATCTCTTGAAAAATACCTCCTTCAAACGGCCCCACATCATATCAGATGGACCAGCTCTTTGCCTCCCCAACAGGGTCACTGCCGTCCACCATCGCCCTACCTCCCCGGTCAACTGGAAGGTAGTGTACAAGACCTTCTGCTTCTCTGTGCAGTGGAGGACTTCCAAAATCCTCTCGATCTTCTCGACCCAATCTTCCGCCACTATCGGATCAAGTCCTCTTGTAAATGTCGGAGGGTGCATCGTGTGAACCTCTCGATGGTACACCCCGCATCAGTAGGAGAGCTCTCACGTCTCCTCACACTCCACCCAATCTCTCGGATCACCTATCTCGCCAAACCACGAGACACAGAAGGAGACTCATCGTTTGCCGTCTCCTTAGAGCCACTTTCCAAGTTATTATCCTTAGGCTCCATTCTGAAAACAGAATAGGAATTGGTTAGAATTCCTATATCGTACGCAGTTAACACAATCATAGACCTAATCATGTCAACTATTACTCTCATAGGTCTAAGCCTGTCCCGTCACACTAACACGAATCCATCAATGATCTGCCCTGCCTTTACTAGAATCGTCATCCCAGGAAAAACACGGAATACCGCCGACAAACCCCGGTCTGGCAACCGAACAACCCTCAACCAATACTACCCATTCCTACATCCTATACTTTGGTATGTACACATCAATACTCCTAACCAAGTCTACAAGACCTAACAACCTGATTAGCTCTGAAACCAAACTGTCACGCCCCAAACCCAGAAATGGGACCCGAGGGTGAATTTGAGTAACTTAACCTATCTCTGTATTAATTTAACATACATGATACAATGCAAATAAGAGGGTTCGACCCCGTGGGTTACACGGTTGCCCTATATACAAACACATACCAATCCATACTCATTAGATACGCAACGGAATACGATCTTTTATACATAAACAAGATCATACCAGAGTCTATACAAACAAGGACATACATTCCCAAAATTTCAACACATATCCCAGGTGTCTACAAAACTATCTTGACAACCTAGATACCAAAACTCGTACCTAAAAGGTACTAGTAGTAGCTACGACACCCCTTGCTTCCGAACGCTAGGATGCTGCTTATCGCCACCTGAAGGACCTGAAAAACATTGTACGTACATTCGGGGTGAGACACCTCTCAGTAAGGAAGAAAATAATTTATAGCAGTGTGTGGTATGCCAGTGTCATTTTACATACTTCATAACACTATACATACGATACAGTTTGAAACAATTCGTACAGTTTCATACAAATACATACAGTTCCAGTATTTTCAGAAAATCATTCCAGTTCATACGATATCCAAATATACATACATACATACATATGGTCAGTGTCGTCACACCAATTTGCAACTACACAAGGTCACCTCGTCTCACAGCGATTACATTACTACACACGTAACTACGCTGCGACGACCAAGGCCCAATAGTGAATCCATTGCTCTATACACAACTACACTAGGTCACCTAGTCTCACAGCGATTACATTACTACACATGCAACTACGAAGATCTACGACTCAGGCCCAATAGTGATTACATTGCTACATATGCAACTACATAAGGTCACCTAGTCCCACCCCGATTATATTGCCACATGCAAAACTACACTGCAACGACCTAGGCCCACAATGATTACATTGCTACATACGGTGTAGAACACACCCTTCGGTGACCAGTCGGATCATACTGGTGATATTTCACACCCTGGATATAGACCCGCCCACTCTCGCCCATGGTAGTTAACCGATACATGTCTGTTTTACAAATCCCTGGAATCATTTTGGAACTCACGTTCCTATACATTTCAGCGTATGGTAATAAGCTGCCACATAGCTATTTTACAAATACCTGGAACAAATACATACAACCATACATACCACACTTATTTAGTTTACGGCAAATCATATCATTTACAATTTCAAGTATATATTTTATGCAAATATGGATTACAGTCACCTCAATAATATAGTTTTAACTCAACCAACAGTTTTCCAAACAAAATAGAGATGATACCCGAAATCCCCAATTTTCCCGAAAATTGTAACCCGAATATCCCACATTTTTTCCTGATAGATTTCCCCAAATAAGTAGCCAAAACATACATACGATCGTAGCCTACAAGCTTACCAATCTTGATTTCGAAAATGAACTGATATAAACAGAATCCCCTTACCTTAACCCGAATTCCAACTACGAACTCTACGGCCCTCAAAACTACAAACCAAGACTTCAAAACCTACAAACCACAGTATAGTACATGCTTACAATCCATACTACTACACATATACTGAATTAGAAATGAAAACCGAGTCTTACCTCGATTTTAGCCCGAAACCCAAAAATGCTCGAAACGAGATTCCGATCCGCTATAAACGTAGAGAATCCTTCGTTGATCCTCGTAGTAACATTGGATTTGCGATTCAGGCGACAAACGGCGAAGAAATCGAGGAGAGAGAGAGAGAGAGAGAGAGAGAGAGAGAGAGAGAGCTTCGAATTCTATAGAGAGAGAGAGAGAGAGAGAGAGAGAGAGAGAGAGAGGATTTCCAAAACTTAGCAATGAAACAACCCAAAATATCCTTATAAAGACCTTTGACCCGGGGGATTTCGTCAACGAATGGGTGTCCTCATCGACGAGGTCTTCAGGGATTTCGTCGACGAGGTCTTCAGGGATTTTGTCGACGAGACAGCGATTTCGTCGATGAACCCTGATATTTAAATTTTCCCAAACCTCTCGGCTTTTCCTCATCGATGAACCTCTGAATTTCGTCAACGAGAAGCCTTCTACCTTCGTCGACGAATTATGGCCTCGTCGACGAAGCCTACAGAATTCCATTTTTACCCCTCTTTTACATAATTAACCCGTACAACACAATTTGGGTTCTTACATAATTTTTATTTTTTTATTTTTTTCCCAAGGTACTACATAACCAACAACAGTATTTCACAAACTTAGGGTCAATTTAGAGCATATATGAAATAAACCAATAGATGTAATTGCAATCAATTTGCTTTAAATGAATTTAAACATGCAAGCACAATATAGTAAAGCAGATAAAATAAAAGTGACACTAGATGTGTTTTCGAGGTTCGACAAAAGTGCCTACGTCCCCGCCTCTAGCTCGCAAGCCCGAGGATTCCACTAAAGCTCACTTCCGGGTGGAGGGACACCGAATACAATACTAGGTCAAATTACTAGGGCTGACATCCACCTTTACAACCAATCCTTACGAGTTAGATTAACACCCCCTTAGGTCACACCTGGAATACAATAGATAAGCAAAACAAAGTTTGTGTACAATATTAATGCTTCTCCAATAAGAAAGTATGTACCAGTATAACCAATGCGCTTCAATATGATAGGATTTATAAGCTCAATGAAGATTATATGACTCTCAAGATAAAGCAAGTATAACAATCAGTATGTGAGAGTGTATGTGTACGGATCTTTGAATCAAGATAACTATATCAATTACAAAGTGCAATATCAAAGATCTGAAACACACAAGCAAAAATCTCGAAAACAATTTTCAAAAGTCAAGCACACGAGATATTTATAAAACTAGCTTGTCAAAAATATTTTCTTCAAAACACAAGACAAGCTCTTGAGTCTTGCAACAAGAATCCAAAGACTCACAAGCTTAAGAAAGTTTCCCCAAAAATAAATTTATGGATTAAATCACAAGGGATAACTTTTTGGCTTACTCTTACTAAAATCAAAAATCAATCAACGTGTACGAGAGTACAAGCTTGTAGTAATAGTATGGGTTATCTCAAGATACTCTCACCAAAGGTATTTTTGCAAAGGAATGAGTAAGGGTGGAGTATGTAAACTTGTATGGGAATGAATAGTTCAAGGAATGTCAGAAAGAATTTTTGTTAATCAAGGTCTTAATCAATCTCTAATTTTTCCAAATGAAGGTATATATATAGTCTTTTGACAAAAATATAACCGTTGGGACTCAAAGGGAATTTTTAGAAAAGTTAAGTATAATTTTTACCCTAATTACCGTGGTTAATTTATGACAACCCGAGAGTTTCAGTCACCCGGTCCTTAGGGCCGGTCGCACAAACAAACATAGAGAGAAAAGTGAATTTCTCGCTTTCGGTTGACTGTGGGAAACGATCGATTGGCTGAGCCAAGCGATTTTCCAATCGTTCGTGGTTTTGGTCGCCTAGTGAGTTGTTCGGTTTGCCGAAACTCAAAATTTGGTCACCCAGGGTGATTTTGAACTAAGAGAGGAAGGTAAAAAGTGTCAGCATTCAAGGTTCGGTTGATCGTGAATAGTACGTTCATTTTGGACCGGTCGCCCAAGCCAAGTCAACTTATTGACTTTTTACCTATTCAGTCGACCGAGACATTTTTAATGCCCTAAATTTGGTTGGCCAAAGCCTGTTCAAAATTAAAGATAGGTCCTATTTTTTATTAAAATTCACCCCTATTTGCATAGATATAGCTTGTGAGTTAAAAGGGATTTTTCATGTGATGTATAGGGACCTAAAGTCGATCTATGGTCATTGAGCTTAGGTTAGCCTATCATGCATGCAATGCATTAATTATTACAGACCATAAGTTATTTTGAGAAAATCACATATTGACTTGAGCTTATATTTCATATCATATGTGACTGTATTTGAGCTTCATATTGTACATATCAGCTTGTATTAGAAGCATTTGTTTGTACAAAAATTATTGAGTATTTGTTGTATCCCCTACGAGTTGTCAGAAAAGGGAGACTAGCCCTGTGAATAGTCTTGAACTTGCTCAAAACCGGTTAGGAGAGCACTGGACTGGTTCGAACCTGGTTAGGAGAACTAGATGCACCATCCTAGTAAGGTGTTGTAAACGGTTTCGCTCCACCCACAAGTGAGCAACTTAGTGGAATCCTCTTGCTTGTGAGCTTGAGGCGAGGACGTAGGCAGTATTGGCCAAATTCCAATAACATATTTGGTGTCAGTTTTATTTTTCGCAATTTACTTTCTGCACCTATATGCTAATATTTATTATTCTAAATGTTTGATATACTGAGATTGCGTTAAATTGATTATATATCTGCTCAGTGGTTTATCTGTTGAATTAGTATATGTTTTAGATACACCCTAGGTTGTGGTATACTATTGTTGGATTAGGTAAACCTATGAGAAAATTTTTAAATACCCAATTCACCCCCCTCTTGGGAATACACCAATTCCAACAGAATCACTCGATGCAGTTAGATTTGGCAAAAAGAGAATAGAAAAACCCAAAATAACAGGAGTTTTGCCTTAGTGTACTTGCTTGAAGTCAAAATTGTTGTCAAACCTCTTATCATTTTAGACTACACTGAATCACTCAATACAAATGAATTTGTAAAAAAAAAAAAAAAAGCAGAAAAGCACAAAATGACAGGAATTTTGTTTTGATTCGTGTGTGCAATGTCAAAATTTCTATCAGAGCCCATCTTATCGTTTTGGACTATCTCGAATCACCGATATAGTAAAAAAAACCCAAAAAAATATAAATACTAGAAAAGAAATGCCAAAGAGCACAATGGGGTTTTGACTCCCCAATTCCTTAGTGGAAAACTTTCCCAAACAAAATGGGCGTCGATAGTCGCCCCTCTTTGTCCAGTGCCTTTTGGAAAAAGGCGTTGGACAAATAAAGAGATGTCCATGTTGGCTAAGAGAAAAATAAATATAAAGGAAGAGAGTAAAAAAACAAGCTAAAGGGGATAAAGCATAAAAGTACCAAGGCTCGACTTAGGTCTTGAGGGATAGTGACCTTGATCTACCTCGTCGAGAAAAAAAAAATTGGTCTCAAGGAATTGTGACCCTAAAACACCTACTCCAACACAACAAAAGACTTGGTCTCAAGGGATGGCACCCTAACCTACCTCATTTTAGAGAATCAAATATTAAACTTTAGGGAATTGTAACCCTGACAAGCCTCTTATAACATAGCAAAGGTCCAGTCTTAAAGGATTGTTGGCCCTACAAGGCTTAACATCCTATTTTGACGCTAACAAATAAGAGAAACTTAACATATATGGTTGAGTAATGATATTCCAGGACTCACAAGGATCAAGCATGTAAATGATGCAAGGTCAAGGATCCATTGCAAGCTTATACTTCAAAAAAGGATGATCATATTAAGCTTAAAGCATGGATTTCAAAATGATTTTTTAAAGCTTGAAGAATATGAGAGAAAGCTTAAAAGTATATCAAAGCTTGAAGAAAAGCAAGAGAGGCAAAAGAAAGAAAAGCAAAGAGAGAGAGCTCAAAAGACAAGCATGAAGACTCAATGTAACGACATGCTATTTATATTTCGATTTTTTTTTATATTATAATTAATATATATATATATATATATATATATATATATATATATATAATGCTCTGATACCAAATTGTGGCAACCTGCTAAATTTTAAAAATATTCTATGACTTTCCAATAATAACCACTATGAAAATTTCATATCTGTGATACCTTCCCTGATATATATACATGTAATTCAACCTATGCAGCAGGAAGCTAAAATCACATAACCACCACCATGTATAAATATGTACAATACCAGAGAGCTACAGTGTTCCCGAACTATACATATATGAATGTTTCCCCAAATACCCTCAACTGGGCTAGTGCTATACAGAAACACTCCCAAAAATACTCACTCTACTGGCAAGGCGGTACTGAAGCCCCACTACCTGCGAGTCTGATCTGCTCGCTACCTGGATCACCTGAAAAATGTTAAAGTAATTGGATGAGTTGATGCTCAGTAAGACGAAATATGTTATTGCTAGTGTGTGGCAAATGAGTTACTATACTATGAAAATTTGTTTCTATATAATCATGCATAACTGAATCAGTGAATGCAGCACAAATAATATAAACCACCCCCTTTCCCATATTGCTTAACATATCTGTATTTTAGGTTTTTATACATAATACTTTAGATATATATATACGTATATTCCCTATTTTTGTGAAACTGTACATACATAATAATAATTGAAAACTTCACTGGATGGATAACTGTATGTCATGATTTAACCCCTTATGACAGGATTGTGCAGCCCATATGCGGGGTCTAACCTGACTGGCCGACCAAGTTAAACCACTATACTCTATCAGTCTGATTAGCCCTCCTTAGCCCATATCTGATGGGGAGCTTGTCCACTCGTGGGCTTTATACAATCGACTTTTATGCCACGTATTATCTGAATAGGTGGTTGCACTATATATTGTATATAGCTACGGTATCGTGCTCTATAAACTGTATCTATAATGTCCATCAGGGTCTGATACTATATAATACATCTCTATATACAACTATTGTTTTACCATGATTCTGTAATAACTGTATTAACCATGACGTTGTGATAAACTGTATCTGTATCAACTGTATTTCTGAAATGAACTGTAAAACTGTATGTCATGGTACTGTAAACTGTATAATCATGGTATTCTGTAATTGCTGTAAACTATATTTACTGTATGTATATCCTATAAAGCATAATTCTAAAAATACTATACATCAAGTTACTGTTCTGTATCCATATTCTCATGCCACACAGTAGTTTAAAACGTTTTAAACGTATTTGATCAACTGTATAAATTCCTACTGTGAAATAATAATCTAGTAAAAACATATAATTCATACTGAAATCATACTAGTATTGTCTAGCATAGCATATTTCCCTTACCTAATTCCTACTAGAATCCCCCTACTATAACGGGTCCTACACCCGCAGGGTTCTCCACTCAACACCCTGAAAACCATATATCCCAAAACAAAATATTACTATTTCTACGTCTACAGCATTTCCTACAACTGCTGGAAAATCAAATTCCAACAAAAATGTCTTACCCTGAATCTGGGATGAAATCCAATTTCGTCCCACCGACGATCCGCTCCCGCAGACTTGAAGAAAACTTCCCCAGGAGCATCGTCGTGGCCTCAGATCTTCGATCCGGTGACTAACGGAGCCGAAATCGAAGAGAGAAGAGGGAGAGACCGTAGGAGAGAGAAAATGAGAGAATTTCGCTGAAAAATTATGCATTTAACCCGGATTTAGGCTATTTATACTATGGGATTCATCGACAATCCATGTCACCTCGTCGACGAGTCTTGTAGAAAGTTTGTCGACGAACCTGCACCCTCATCGATGAATTTTAAACTTCTCAAAAATCCTCTTTCAGTATCTTCTCGTCGATGATACGGGACCTCATCGACAAGATCCTGAAGAACCCTCGTCGACGAAACCCCTGTGTCCGTCAACGAGGCCTGGAAAAATTTCTTGGGATTATTACATCCAAAGTGCAACATCGTCGACGAACGCAGTCGGTTGCCTCCTTCTGTTACTGTTTCCATTTTCCTCCCTCTTTATTATTTAAATACCATTATTCTTCGAGTCGTTACACTCAAGCACCGAGAATGTTTAAAGTCTTAGAAGTCTTTACGTAAGGGCTTCATATTTTAAATATCTTTTGAAATATATTTGAAGCTTTTTTAGGGTTGAATATGGACTTAGAGACCAAATTTTAAAACCCTGGAAAATGTTTTTGACAAGTCACATTTAAGTCTTTCAAATGACAAAAGGGTTTAAAAATAAAAAATGAAAGTTTTTTAGAAAATGAAACCGGTCAGCTGACTGACTAGAACACACTACGATTGGCCAGCTGGCTGACAAACACCAGAATGAATAAATCTGCCCAGTCGACTGACAGTTTGAAATGAGATCAGTCAACCGACTAACCATTTTGAACGTAGATGAGCCAGTCGATCGACAAATTAATGGAAATTATTTTTGGTAGAAAAAAAGGCCTCAGTCGACTGACTTTGAAAAATGAGCTACCCAGTCACCTATCCAGCCAACTAACTTCACGGGATTTTAAATTTTGAACCTTAACGGGAAAATTCTAAAAATTAGTTTTTTAACTGTAAACGTTATAAAAACTTGGTGTACACTCCAAGTAACTTGGGGAACAAGGAAACTAATCCTAAAAAGTTTATAAATAATCCCTTAACCCCAAGAAATTAATAACCAAGGCAATCACACAACATACTTGTAATCAAACTCTTAATCTCTCTCAAAGTTCTCTATTGCTCATACTCTTGCTGGGAGAATTCATCTGAATTGCTGCTGAAACATCAACCTATGGTTCTAATACTAAGTTTTATCAATCACTAAAGAACCCTTGGTGATCTTTATACTTGAGCTTTAATTCTATTTCATATTGATATTTAAATTCTTGAAGTACATAGTGCTGAATGTTGTACTAATCTGCTCTGTTTGAGAGTGTTCTTGTATGTAGTGTTTACTTCATATTTTCTTGTAACTCTTGGACGATTCAAGGTGTTTGGATCGTTGACCAAGATTGGGGTATCGCTTGGAGAGGCGGGCTTTAGCCTAATTGAACAAGTGACCGAGTGAGGGGTATCACTTAGAGAGGCGGGCTCTAGCCTACTGAAAGAGTGTGTAATGGTGTTGTTCCTCCAGGAAAGGAACTGGTTTAGTGAATCCTTTGGTGGTTTGACAAAGATGAGGACATAGGCTGGGGATAAGCAGAACCTCGTAAAAACCTAGTGTCATTCTCTTTCCCTTTACTCTCTTTATTTTCAGCATATATATAAACTGCATGGATGTTTTAAATTCCTTAATCATATACACTACGTGGATTAGATCTTAAATAAGCTTAAGCTTAACTTATTTTTGGGATTTCGGAAATTGAAAGGGAGTACGTTGGTTGATTCAACACCCAATACTTATTAACTGAGAGTTTGTTTAAAGTCTAAATTTTTGGAAAGAGTGTTGTGCTTCATATTGAGAAATCAATTATCCACAAGGCTTGCATTAACCACAGGGCTTAAATCAATTTTATATACATAGGGCTGCAAAAGATGAGAATT
Source organism: Malania oleifera (assembly GCF_029873635.1). NCBI lineage: Eukaryota > Viridiplantae > Streptophyta > Magnoliopsida > Santalales > Ximeniaceae > Malania > Malania oleifera. The sequence goes on along the minus strand of NC_080423.1, from coordinate 13,107,518 downwards.
GGTAAAGTGCTGAATATTGAATTTTGTGGGTTGAACACTTTGGTTGATTGTTTGGCTGAATGTCTATGTTTTGATTTACTTGAGTTGTGTTGTACTTGTGGATTGAATAAAGAACTAAGTACTTGTGGATTAGATGTGTAATTGTTAAATCAACAAAAGGTTAAGAATCTTAAAAAGAATTAAAAAATATTTAATAACCCAATTCACCCCCCCCCCCCCCCTCTTGAGACTACACCTTAGTTTTCAGGGATAATAACCATAACCTAAATCATCTTATAAAAATAAAAAATTCAGCCTTAGGGGATTATGACCTTGACATACCTCTTATAGAAAATACTCAATCTTAGGGTATGATAACCTTAACCTACCTCATCTTGGAAAAATGAAGATTTGGCCTTAAGGGATTGTGATCCTAACATGCCTCCAAAAGGAAAGACTTAATCTCAAGGGACAGTATTCCTAACCTACCTTGTCTTAGAAAAAATAAAAATTCAACCTTAAGGAATTGTGACCCTAACATGCCTCCTATAGCAAAGATTCAATCTTAGAGGATGGTAACCTTGACTAACCACATCTTAGAAAATCAAATATTCAACTTCAGGGGATTGTGACCCTAACAAGCCTCCTTTAACACAGAAAAGACTCAGTCTCAAGGGATAGTAGCCCTAACCTACCTTATTTTAAAAAAATAAATATTCAACCTTAAGGGATTATAGCCTTGACATACCTCAAATAAAAAAGATTTAGTCTTAAGGGATGGTAACCCTAACCTACCTGATCTTCGAAAAATAAAGTTTTGGCCTAAGGATTGTGATCCTGACATGCATCTTGTAGCAAAGAATCAGTCTCAGGGGATGGTAACTCTGACTTATCTCTTCTTAGAAAAATAAAGATTCAACCTTAGGGGATTATGACCTTGACATGATTCCTACAATAAAGATTCGGTTTCAAGGGATGGTAACCCGGACCTAACTCATCTTAGAAAAACAAAGATTCGACCTTAGGCAATTGTGACCCTAGCATGCCTCCTCTAATACAACAAAGGCTCAGTCTCATTGGATAGTAACCCTGACCTACCTTGTTTGTAAAAACAAAGATTCGACATCAAGGGATTGTGACCCTAACATACCTCTCCTAACACAAGAAAGACTCGGTCTCAGGGTATAGTAATCCTGGCCTTGTCTTAGAAAAATAAGGAATCGGCCTCAAGGGATTATGACCATAACATACCTCATCTAACATAGTAAAGCCTTGATCTTATAGGATAGTAACTCTGATCTACCTTATCTCGAAATACAAAATTTGGCTTCAGGGGACTGTGACCTTGAAGTGCCCCCTCTAACATAATAAAGACTCAGTCTCAGGGGATAGTAACCCTAACCTTCCTTGTCTAGAAAATCAAAGATTCAACCGAAACCTAAGGTTCATAATCTTACAAAAAAAAAAAAAAAAATTATGTAGATTTTCCCTAGTCCTTATCCTAAGATACGCCAAAACGTGGCCTAAACTCGTTGTCATTCGAGTGTTTAGCCAACCCTACACGCCATGCTATCTGTAACAACCCAAAATTTTTGCACAGGGTTCATCGACGAATACAGTGGATTCGTCGACGAACGTATAAGGGACTTCGTCGACAAAGCCACGTTTCGTCGATGAGAAAATACCGAGAGAGGTTTTGGGGTAGCTTGAAATTCGTTGACGAGGGAGGAAGTTCGTCGACGAAATTATTGAAGAACTCGTCAACGAGGTGACGTGTCTCGTCAATAAATCTAGCCCTATAAATAGTGGAAAACTTGGATTTTTATCTAATTTTAGGATTCCTCTTTCTCTCTTCTTTTCAGGGCATGTTTCTCACCAGATCAAAGATCTGAGGCTACCACGACGCTCCTGGTGAAGTTCTTTGCAAGTCTACCAGAGCTGATCATTGGAAAAGTTGGTTTGGATTTCATCCCAATCTCAGGGTAAGGCATTTTATTCAGTATTTGTTTTTCCCTCAGTTATAATAAATGTTGTAGGTAAGAAAATACTGATATTTTGTTCTTTGGAATTTTGTTTTCAGGATGTTGAGCTGGGAACCCTGCAGGCATAGAGCCAGAATTTTATAAAGGTTTTCCAAAGTTAAGGTAAGGGAAATATGCTATGCTAGGAGTTTTAATAATGCTAACAGAGATTTCATAGACATATATATATATATATATATATATCAGTTTATTATACGGTTTTTACAAAATATGAGTTTAAATATTTGTGTGGTCTGAGTAGATTTTCATGTGATGAAGAACTTATATAGCTTTTATAATATATCATACTATACTGAATGCACAGATAGAGACAGTATATACAGTTTATATAGTTTTTCCCAGTATATGGAATTATACAGAATATACAGATATAGATATATATTCACAGAGATTATATAGAGAAATTTACAGGCATGTACATCTTTTATATGAATAGTTTCATGAAACAGAGATATATAGATATATATATATATATCTGTATATACATGTATACAGTTTTACTCAGATCAGTATATATATTACAATTTTATACAAAATAGTATATACAGTGTTATAGCATGCCATGTTTCCTATTACCATAACATACAGAGTATACAGACAGAGTATATAGACAGAGTAAACAGACAGATATACAGAGGTAGCATCAAGATGCTACAGATACAGTATACAGAGATTACAGTATTTATAGTAGAGAAAGATAGCGTTATGGTAATTTTGGAAACATGATGAAAATAGTAAAAGAGTATTTATGTATATATGTATATAGTATTAGATCCCTGTGGAAATATTACAGACAGATATAGTACAGATATAGAATACAGAGCACGATACCATTGCTATATACAAATAGAGTGCAACCACATATCTTAGATAGTGTGTGGGTACCGTCGACCGTGCTCAGAGAGTATGCAGCTCCCCAATTCGCTGGGTGGAGGGGGCCGGTTTGATGAGGTAGCAGCCACTCCCGAGCCTAGGAGTGGATGCAGTTTGGCTGGGCTGAGGTAGTGTAGAGTATATGACTTATCTGGAGGGCCGACTAGATTAAGTCCCGCCTACGGGCCGCACAACCCTGTCATGAGTGGTCAAATCATGACATACAAAGTCCCAGGGATAAAGCACAGTTATGTATATGTATATAGTTTTACAATATTTGATGAGTATAGTATGTTATTAGCAGTATGAAAAGTAGAAAATACAGATGATATAGTTATATTCTAAATTGTGAAAAGAAAGATATATTTTATAGATTATTTATTTCATTATAGTTCAGTTGCCATTTGAAAAGTATTCTTAACTTAATTGTCACATACTAGTAATAGCATATTTCCACTTATTGAGCATCAACTCACCCCATTACTTTAACATTTTTCAGGTGAACCAGTTAGGCGAGCAAATTAGGCTCGCAGATAGAGAATATTTTGACTACCTTGGTTCTAGGGTAAGTTTTTGAAAGAATTGGGTATATTTTTTAGTAGATAATGCTGGAGGGGTATTTTTGTATGGCTATGGTCTGTATATACTGGATTCTGGTATTCTATAGTATATATGTCAATGGTTATATGATTTATGTTTCCGCTACTTAGGTATGGATGTAGATACATACATACATACATATACATATATATATATATATATATATATATATATATAAATGGTAAGAATTTTGAGGATGTTACACTATCTTTCTAATACCCGTGGGGCAACCTGAAGGTTTCTTCGAGACCTAATGAAAGCACTTGAAAATCTCCTTAACCTTTCACCTGTTTTGAGCAAAGAGGACAAAAGACCTTAAATTCAATGAAAATTAATTAGGAAAGAAATTTTTAAGCAATAAACAAAAGTAAGAGAAGGGAAATTTTCAATGCGGCTTGAAATGACATTTATTACTTTGATAACGTCTTCCTAACTCAGTATGAGAGTTGTCAAGTGACCAAATCAATAGGGTGTTTCAAAGACTACACTTCGTTGGCCTAACAAGGCTGAGAATCTTATTTTGATGATTACAAATCAAAGGAATTTAACATATTTGGTTAAGTGAAGTTTCAGGATTTAAGTGCTTTGATAAAAGATCAAGATCAAGTGCTTAACAAGGTTATTGAAAGCTTGAAAGATGATTTAAGCAAGAAGTCAAGATAGATATAAAGAATGGAAGCATGCATGAAGACTTAGTGATTAGAAAGTCATAGTCCTTAAGAAGTCTCATGTAAGTACTTAACAAATTTTGATATAAATATTTGAAGCTCTTAGGAACTATTATTGACTTAGAGACACATTTTTGAAAACCATGAAAATATTTTTTTAAAGTCACATTTCAATATTCCAAGTTTAAAAACTAAAGAGTTTTGGAAACAAATTTCTTAAAAGCATATGAGTTGCAAGGACAGGCGACTGATGCATTATCATTAGGCGACTGACAATTTTTATGTCGTTAAAAACTGAATAGATAGAATCGAGACATGCGACTGACCCATCGAGCATAGGCGATTAACCTCATTCTGTGTTTTAAAAATACGCTAAACTGTAAAGGCATAGGCGACTGACCCTCAAGTCATAGCCGATTGACCTTCGAGATTTTAAATTCCAAACAGTGAGGGAAAGTTTCCAAAATTGATTGCTTGTCCCCAAAAGTTTAAGAAAACTTGGGAAACATTGCAAGAAACTTGGGGAATACGAAAATTTACTTTTTCTATCTATAAATACATGTTAATCCCAAGAATTAAACAACAACAAGCAACAATCAATCAAATTCTCATACATTTAAAGATATCTTACTGAATTACTTTTGCTAAAGTACCTGATGTGCTCTTGCAGATAAAAGTTCACGGTTCTTTGATCTTTCACTGAGATTTTCAATCTAAGATAGAACCACAATGATATTTACTTGAGCTTCAATCTTTATATTGTTATTTTGCTGAAGTATATTGTTCTTTATTTGAACAAATCTACTCTAATAGAGAGTTTTCTTGTATGACACAAAGTTTGTTTCTTTGTTATTGTTTTTGACGGTTCAGGGGTATTGGATTGTTGCCTAGCAAGAAAGGGTATTCTTGTTTGAGAGGGATCTCCACCTAAGAAGGAAAGAGGTTTTAACTTTGCCTATTAAAAAAGGTTGGAAAGGAAAATCGTCACAGCGTTGCTTGGGGTAAGGACATAGGCTGCTGGCCGAACCTTGTAAAAAATCTGGTTCTTAGCTTTTCTCCCTATTCTCTTTATTTTTCTGTAAGAATATACTCTGCGTGTATGACTTTAACTCTTGTTGAATTTTGGGAATTGCTAAACTCTTGGTTTTGATCCATATTTGAACTCAGCTTACTATCATATTGGTTGTTGGTTTGACATTTTAAATTCTTATTTGAATATCAACAGTTGAAAGGTATTTTGAAATTGCAAGTTTTATAAAATCAAATCTCTGAAAATTATATTTCATTAAATCTAAGTTTTAATTCAAAAAGTTCTAAAATTTTTTTAAAACAATCTTAAATTGATACTTGGAATTTACCAGTTAGGTTTTAATATCAAAGAATTTAATTTGATTTGAATATTGACTAAATTTGGTTGATTAATCAATAGTATATTATTTAAGTAATTAATTGAAGGTTGATTAAATACTTACAGTTAATTTTGTTGAAGGTAAAACTCAACTAAGGAACTTGTAATACAAAGCAAGCAAAGAAATTTTAAAATTCCAATTCACCCCCCCCCCTTTTGGGAGTATATGTAACGACCCGAAGAATAATGGTATTTAAAAAATAAAGAGGGATGGAAATGGAAATAAAAATAGAAGGAGGTAGCAAACGTCGTCAACGAACTTTTGGATGTAATAATCCAAGGAATTTTCTTATGGCCTCGTCGACGAACACAGGGGATTTGTCGACGAGGGTACAAGAGGGTTTCCTCGACGAGAAGATACCAAGAGGATGTTTTGGGTGATTCTGAATTTCATCGACGAAGGGGAGAGTTCGTTGACGAATTGCTTCTTAGACTCGTCGACGAGATGACGTGGCTCATTGACGAAGGCCGCACTATAAATAGTGAAACCCTCAAATTTTTACGCGGGATTTTCAATAGAAACTCTCTCTTTTCTCTCTCTACGGTCTCCCCTCCATCTCTCTTCGATTTCGGCATTGTCAGTCGCCGGATCGACAATCTGAGGCCACCACGACGCTCCTAGCGAAGTTCTCTCCAAGTTTACTGGGGCGGATCATCGGTGGGATCGAGTTGAATTTCTCCCCAAGTTCAAGGTAAGGTCTTTTATTTGAAATTAGGCTTTCCAACAATTGTAGGAAATGAAGTAGACAGAGAAATAATGATGTTTTGTTTTGGTGATTGTTGTTTTCAGGGAGTTGAGTGGGAAACCCTGCGGGTGTAGGATCGATATTCAGTAGGGGCTTTCCAGTAGTCAGGTAAGGGAAACATGCTATGCTAGGCAACTATATATGATTTCTGTACAAATTATATGCTTGTATTAACTTATGATTCAAACTATAGATATTGTTTTCAGAGCCTGGTAATATTAATATCTATTAGTGTGGCATAAGTTATCCATATAATAGTACTGTACTAATAGGTATTATGAACACTATGTCTACAATTTATTAACAGAAATACCATGATATTTACATGCTTATAGAATAAAGGACTTTTAGTATACAGTATACTAAGAAAAATGTATTTCTAGTAATTTCAGAATAATCAGTGTTTCAGTACTATAACACCCAAATATTCAGTTATACAGATAAACGTTCAGTTATACAGAAATCAGATTTTCAGTCAGTTAATTTAGAATTCCAGATAAATTTTATGGGGTTATGGTTATTTCAGAAGTCATGGTAAAACAGTATGTTAAAAATATCAGCTACCTATATAGTATCAAACCCTAATGGATCAGATTCAGCAGAGCACGGTACCATAGCTACAGATATTCAGTTTAGAGTGCAACCACTTTACTCGGATAGTAAGTGGTATGAGGTCGATGGTGCCCATGTCGGGACAGGCTCTCCATCAAATATGGATTAACGGAGTCAATTAGACTGTCGGAATTCAGTTGACTTACCCTAGTCGACCAGCCAGGAGAGGTCCTGCCTTCAGGCCGCAGAACCCTATCATAAGGGGTTAAATCATGACATACAGCCATCTAGGGAAATTTTCTCAAATATTATAAATAGATTTCCAGAAATAGTAGTAGAATTATGAAAAGTAAGTTTATATAGTTTTAATATATGTTATTTATACTAACATTAACAATTTCAGTAATCCATGATATTATTTTTAAATCAGATTATATATACAAAAATATAACTCAGTGGTCACACACTAGTAATAGCATGTTTTGTCTTACTGAGCGTTGGCTCATCCCAGTGTCGAATTGTTTTCAAGTGAACCAGCTGGGCGAGCGGATCAGGCTCGCAGGTAGAGGAGCAGTTAGTCTGCCTTGTTAAGGGTGAGTAGTATTTTTGGGTAGTATTTTTGTATGCCCTGACTTCAGTAGGGAATAGTTTTGAGGAGAATAGTGATTTATGTATAATTTATGGGATATTTAGACGCTCTGGTATTGTAATTTATGTGGTTATATTTATGTATGTGGATTTTCGCTGTTTAGGTTAATGTTTGATATTAAAATAGAGGGAATGATTTTATTTTATTAGTAGGTCGTTACAATTTGATATCAAAGCAGTGGAATTTCACAGTAATTATTATAAAAAAAAAAAAAGTAAAGGAAATATCAATTAATTTAGCAGGATGTTATAATTTGGTTTCAGAGCCTAGGTTGATAGGTTCTGTAGAATTTAGAGTGCAGCAGAAGGAATACCAGAGTATAGGAAATGATTTGAGGTTTGTTCTGTGGTCTGAATACAAGATTTTCCGTGGTGGTTTCTGTGTTTTTCCTGGGATGACAATTTCAAGAAAACCATAGTAAACTATCGTCGGGTCGTGTGTCTAGGTGGCAGAACTGAATTTTGAGTTAAGATTGGGGTGGGTAGTTAATGATAAATATAGGATTTGAGTAGAATAAAATGGATTAGATCTATGCAAGAGATAGAATTCTTAAGTGTATTCTTGTTCTTCAGGATGGAACCAAGAAGCAGTGGCACGAATCTTGGGGGAGACAGGCCAGGACCTTCCAGCATAGGTGGAGATACCGATGCAATACTGCGCAGCGTCACCCAGCAGGTGATGGCTGAGATGGCTAGGAGTTTAGGGGAGCGTAACTGCACAATCAAGCAGTTTATGCAAATGAAGCTTCCATCCTTTGCTAGAGAAGATGGCCCGATTGTAGTTGAGAATTGGGTCCAGGACATCGAAGAGACATTGGCAGTGCTTCCTTATTCGGATGAGCAGAAAGTGGTATTTGCGGCATTTAAACTGACAGGGGAGGGGAAGCGCTAGTGGAGATCAGTGCGACTGATAAAGGAGTAGAGGCCGGTTCCAGTACTAGTGACATGGGACAGATTCAAGGAGCTGTTCTTAGAGACATATTTTCCTTCTATCATTCGGAGTGAGAAGGCAACAGAGTTTATGCATCTGGTACAAGGGCATATGACTGTATCTCAATACGCGGCTCGATTTATCGAGTTGTCGCATTTTGCCCCACATCTAGCACCCGATGAAGAGAAAAGGGCAAGGAAGTGAAGAGGGACTGAGGCAAAACTTGTTTGAGCAGGTGATTGGCTTCTGAGCTCAGATATTTACGGAGGTTGTGGATAGAGTTGCGATCATTGAGAGTGGTATTCAAAGGGGTTTAGCAGCCTAGAGTCAGAGGAAGAGGTCTGTACCTCAGGGTTTTCAGGCTGGCTCCAATAGGGGTTCATGGAGAGAAGGTCGTGATAAATGAGATCAGAGGCAGATGGTAGGACCTTGAGAGTACCAGGGTATGCAGACCTTTCGAATGTGCCAGAGATGCAAGAGACGTCATTCGAGGGAGTTTCGGGCAGGAAGAGGTGTATGTTACCATTGTGGGAGACCCTGTCATATGGCACATGCATGCCCAGGGCCGTAGGACCAGGTCCCAGCTCCTAGGCCCTATCGAAGAGGATATTAGGCAGTTAAGGAGGATATCAGGCAACTCGGGGAGGATATCAAGCAACTTGAGGAGGATATCAGGAGCCACGTGGAGGCCAGCAGAGGAATGTAGCCCCAGCGCGATTTTTACGCTCTGACATCGGGTGATGCTAAGGCTGCCACAGATGTGGTGACAAGTACTTTTACTATTTTATCATATCCAGTTATAGTTTTATTTGACTCAGGTGCTACACATTAATTTGTTTCTGCATCCTACGTTAAATTTTTTGGAAGTGAGACCCAATTGTTAGATATGGAATTGTCAGTAGCTACACCGTCAGGGTTAGTGATACGGTGTCAGAGGGTGCTCAAAGGTTATCCGATAGAAATTCAGGAGAGAGTGCTCCCAGAAGACCTAATTGTGTTTGAGATGTGTGGGTTTGATGTAATACTGGGTATGGATTGGTTGGCAATTAATCACACCAGTATTGATTATGTTGACTCTACAAGTCTAATCCTGTTTTGATAATGAATAATCACTTGGTATTTGATCTGTGCATTGAGTTTGTGAACAAGAACCATATTAAGCATGCACGGAAAGATAACGAGTCATGGAAGTCACAAAGTAAAGAACTCAAAGAGTATGAGAATCAAAATGCAAGCGAAAAGTTCAAAATCATCTTGGGAATGGGTACTTAGAACTCATGTACTTACATTCTCGTATGATTTAATTTGAGGCTCAACATAAATTAGAATTTCTTTAGGATTCATGCATTTCATGTATATCATTAGAGAACCTTCATGGACTTAGAAATGTTTTTGAAATCATGGAAAATATGTTTTATAAAAGGCTCAAGAAAAAGAGCAAAGCATTCTTTTTAAAAATTAGAAAAAGGAAATAAAAAAAAGGAACTTCGGTAGCCTGAACTCCACCTCAGTAGCCTAAAGAATTTCTTCGGTTGCTTGAAAACTAAGTTTAGTAGCCTAAAGAATTAATGGGAAACACAGAACCTAGCTGAGGCACTTTGGTCGCCTGAACTGAGGACCTCAGGCACCTGAACTTGTCACTTCAAGAGCCTGAACCCCACTTTGATTGCCTGAAGTCACGAGAAAGTTTAAAAAATAGATTTTTATTAAAAGGACTCACGAGCTTTTTCTTTGATCCAACGGCTGAGATCAATTCTAAGGGTAAGAGACTATATATACTGAATATCTAAACCCTAGAACTAAACAAAGACACACAAGAAAGAGAAGAACACATCTAGTTGAAAGAATATTGGAAAACTTGATCCTATTGCTATACGATTGCCTACACTTCAATTTCTAATCATCCAATTTGGGCACATCAACTCAAAATCTTGAAGGGAACTTGTTTACTCATCTGGATTTTCATTCTAGTATTGAGGTTTGATCATTCAAGTTATCGTTTTCAAGAACTTCTCATCTCATTACGTGTTTTTGAATATCATTAGAAAAGTTTTGATCTTGAGTGTGCGTAAACATATAAAAATTGATTTTTGAAAAGATCATTACTTGAGAATGTTTTGTTAGATCGGCTGATTGGTTTTTGATTCAAGGGTATATAACATATATATTGTTCATAGAGCTTATTATTGAAAAACCTATTTTGATTAAAAGATTGATCTTGAAAGTGCCTATACATATACATCGTTATTCTAAACAAGATCATTACTTCATTTAGGGTGTGTGATTGATTGAAAGGTTTGATTCAAGTGTGTGTCTACTAAAGGATCTATATTTTAGATATATTAATGCTTGATTAAATATCCTTGAAACTTATAACTATACATTTTATTGAGGGATATTTTCTGGAAAAACAATATACTGAGTTTTTGATTGAATACTTGAAAGAAAAACTTTGCGATTTTGATTGATATAATATTCAAGATAAAGTTTTTGTTAACAAGTTCACATCAAATATATTTGCACATTTTTGCAAAGTGAACCAAGAACCCTAGTATACACCAAAACATTTTAAATATATCTTTAATTGGGAGTTTTGGTTAAATAAGGATTTGTGTGTTGAAGCATATCCTATATAAAACGGTTGTATCGTTTTCATGCATTCATGAGCTTCAAGTTTAATCATATGTTAATATGGTAGGAAATTGAATTGTACTCATAAGCTTTTGTTAGAAACATTGTTTTGAGTGTTATTTTTCATATCTTATTGTATACACGGTTTGGTGTGTGAACCGGTGTGTAAGGAGAGAGTTGTATCTCTTGTAAGCAGTGGAGTAGAAGGGAGGTGTGCCTCTTGTAAGCAGCGGATTGTAAGGGAAGCTCTGTCCCAATTTAAGGAGCAGGTATTTAATGAAATCCTTGAGTGGTTGCTCAAGGTGAGGACATAGGCCAAGTCGACTGAACCTCGTAAAAACCGTGTTTGTCTTCTCTCTTCCCTTTACTCTTTATTTTCAGCACTGCATTTAAATTGTGTATTTTGCATGTATAGGTTGGATAACCTTACACTTAAGTAATTAAGTAACAAGAATTCATTGGTAAACATATAAGAAGGTTTTAAGAGGTAAATAAGTATCAAAGAATTTTAAATACCTAATTCACCCCCCCCCTCTTGGGATTACACCTGATTCAACATTTGGTATCAGAGCCAGGTTTACATAGACTTGATAGTTAATTTGTAAAACAATCACATGGCACACATTGGTGTGACTCCATTCGGTGAGGGATACTCATCCACTAGACCACCCATTTTCTGTGGTGTAAATTACACCTATTGGAAACGTAGGATGAGCTTATATCTACTAAACGTAGATTGGAAGGTTTGGAAAATAGTGACTAAGGGAAATCACATTCCCATGAAAGTAATTGATAAGATTAATGTACCTAAAACTGAAGAGGAATATACTGAAGAGGATTGGAAGTCAGTACAAATCAATGCCACTGCCATGAACTTACTTTTTTGTGCATTAGATGTCAATGAATTTAATAGGGTAATGGCATGTAACTAAGCTAAAGAAATTTAGGAAAAATTAGACGTTACATATGAAGGCACTAAGGAAGTCAAGGATAGTAGGATAGATATGCTCACTAGTGAATATGAAGCATTTAAAATGACAGTTGATGAAACCATACAATCTATGTACACTAGATTCACACACATAATTAACTCTTTAAATGCTCTTAGAAAAACTTACCCTACTTATGAGTTGATCAGGAAAATACTCAGGGGATTACCTCCAGTGTGGGAAGCGAAGGCTACGGCAATAGCAGAAGGGAGAAATCTCAAGGAGATGTCGGTGGACGACCTCATTGGATCACTCATCACCTATAAGCTGGCAATAAACGAGAGGAAAAATGAGCAAAGTAAAGCTAAGAAGGTCACTGCACTTAAGGCATCATCAAGCTATTCAAGTGAAGGAAGCGATTCCAAAATGGATGATGACATAGCCTTGCTAACAAAGAAGTTCGGGAAGTTCTTGAAGAAGAACAAAAAGTTCAACAGGAAATTATGGAACTCTAAATCGGAAAGAGGAGAACAAAGCATGAAGAAAAAGAAGGAGGATCCACCAACAAGCTACAACTGTCGAGAAGTTGGACACATCAAGCCTGAGTGCCCCAAGATCATAAAAGCTTCAAAGAAAAAGAAGAAGGCGCTGAAAGTTAGCTAAGATACACACAACACTAGTAGTTCAGAATCTGAATCCAGTGACGACGAGGTTGCCAATCTATGTCTAATGGCACATGATGACCTTAAGGTACAATCATCTTTTTCATCATCTTCATATTATTCTAGTGAATCTAAAAATGAAAATTATATGATTTCATATGATGAACTGAAACAAGAATACCTGTACACTATTAAAATGCTTGAGAAGAAAACAAAGAAAATTTTTGAGTTGAGAAACAAAGTCAAAGAACTTTCAAATCTAGTTGAACACCAAAATGAATCCATGCATCTTTCATAAAAGATAAAGATTTGATAATTGAGGAGTTAGAAAAGGATTTTAAAGATAAATCTGAAATTATTTGTAAATTTACCAAATGGCAAATTAATTTTGAAAAGCTTCTAGGATCTCAAAGAAATTCCCTAGAAAAAGAAGGGCTCGGTTTTAATGGTAAGGAAAATATAAAGAAAAGATATCTTTACATGGGGTATTTTACAAAAGAATCAAAGTCATATGTTCCAACTAAGAATCACTATAGAAATACTACATCCTTTAAATGTAGAAGGTTAGGTTACATACGATTCGACTGTCCTTTCAAAAATAAAGATGTAAAAATAAAGAAAGTATGGAAGGTCAAAGGTCAATCTAGCACTAACCCCCTTGGACCCAAGACAATCTGGGTACCAAAGCTAGTTGTTTAATTGTGTCTTGCAGATTTGCTTAAGATCAACATCCACAAAATAAAAATGGTATATGGATAGCGGATGCTCACGCCACATGACCGAGGACAAAGTAAAATTCACATCCATCATACTTAAGGATGAAGGGTTTGTTACTTTTGGAGATAATGCTAAGGGAAGGATCACAGGTGTCGGTAAAGTCGGTAATGATTCCTTACTTATTATTGATGATGTTTTATTAGTTGAAGGTTTAAAGCACAATTTATTGAGCATAAGTCAACTATGTGATAAAGGCTACAAAGTATCATTTGAACATGACAAGTGCATAGTTGAACACAAAACTGATAATAAGATACTGTTCATTGCTAGGCGTCATGAAAACGTATATACCACAAGCTTTGATAACTTATCTTCATAGAGTGTGACATGCTTATCTACTATGAATGAAATAAGCTAAATTTGGCATAGGAGACTAGGACACGCAAACATGGATTTAATCTCAAAACTAGTTAAGAAAGAATTAGTTAAAGGACTGCCTAAGACTAAATTTGTGAAAGATAAAATCTGTTATGCATGCCAACTAGGAAAATAAGCAAGAACAAGCTTTAAGAAGAAAAAAGAGATCTCCACTAGACCAAACCCAATTCAAAGTTTGGGAGGAAAATCATACACTTTTGTCATAGTTGATGACTTTTCAAGATACACATGGGTACTATTCTTAGGTCATAAAGATGAAGCATGTGAAAAATTTATAAACCTGTGCAAAAAAGTACAAAATGAAAAGGGATACACAATTACTAAAATTCAAAGTGATAGGGGTAGAAAATTTAAAAATCAAGGCATGGAAGACTATTGTAATTCATTAAGAATTGCCTATAATCTTTCAGCTTGTAGAACACCACAACAGAATGGCGTAGTTGAAAGGAAGAATAAATCTATACAAGAAATGGCCAGAACTATGCTTAACGAACATAAATTACCTAAATACTTCTGGGCTGAGGTAGTGAATACCGCCTGCTATATGCTAAATAAAGTTCTGATTAGACCATCACTTAATAAGACTCCTTACGAATTATGGAATGGCCATAGACCAAACATATCATATTTTCATGTCTTTGGCTGTAAGTGTTTTGTGCTTAGAGACAATGAGCATCTAGGAAAGTTTGACGTGAAATTAGATAAAGGTATCTTCCTAGGGTATGCTTTAGATAGTAAAGCCTATAGAGTGTATAACAAACGAACATTGACGGTTATAGAATCTATTCATGTAGTGTTCGATGAGTCAAATCCCTTCTCCAAAAGAACTGATGAAGATGAAATTGAATTAAACAAGGAACTAGAAGAACTATCAATTGAGAATGATTCAGAAAAGAAAAATGAACTTAAAGAACCATCCATTGAAATTGATCAAACAACAAATGAGGTTAAGGAACCACCTAGAGAATGGAAATACATAAAGAATCATCTCATAGATCAAATAATAGGTGAACCATTACGTGGAGTAGCCACTCACTCCTCTCTTAGGAACATGGTTAGTCATTTTGCGTTTCTATCTCAAGAGGAACCTAAGAATGTGAGTGAAGCTATAGAGGATGAATCTTGGGTGCTGTCCATGCAAGAAGAATTAAATCAATTTGAAAGAAACAAAGTATGGACTTTAGTTCCCAGACGAGAGGATAAGTCAATCATAGGGACCAAATGGATATATAAGAATAAGAAAGATGAACGTGGAATAGTTGTGAGAAATAAGGCTAGATTAGTAGCTCAAGGATATAATCAAGAAGAAGGAATAGATTTTAAAGAAACATTTTCCCCTGTAGCTAGGATGGAAGTCATACGAATGCTTTTAGCATATGCAGCTTTTAAGGATTTCAAGCTATATCAAATGGACGTCAAAAGCGCATTTTAAAATGGCTACATAAATGAAGAAGTGTATGTAGAGCAACCCCCATGCTTTGAAAATCATAAGAATCCAGATCACGTGTATAGACTGATGAAAGCCTTGTACGGTTTAAAGCAAGCTTGTAGAGCTTGGTATGAAAGGTTAAGCGGTTTTTTATAGAAAATGGATTTATAAGAGCAAAGATAGATACAATCCTGTTCATAAAGTCCAAGAAAGATGATATTCTCCTAGTGCAAGAATATGTAGATGACATCATATTTGGCACTACAGATAAAGAATTGTGTAATGAATTTGCCAATACCATGCAAAATGAATTTGAGATGAGCATGATGGGTGAACTAAACTTCTTCCTAGGACTTCAGATCAAACAAGCAAATCATCGAATATTCATAAATCAATTAAAGTATATTAGAGACGTACTTAAAAATTTTAATATGGAAGATGGAACGATACTAGGTACACCTATGAGCGCTTCATTGAAATTAGACAAAGATGAACTAGGTATACCAGTAGACGTCAAGCTATATCGTGGAATGATAGGTAGCTTGTTATACTTGACTACCAGTAGACCAGATATTTAGCGTATGTTTGTGCACAAGATTTCAATCTGCTCCAAAAGAGTCTCATTTGCTAGCTATTAAACGGATACTTAGATATCTTATAGGAACCGTGGACATTGGGTTATGGTATCCTAAGTACACATCATTTGAAATTCTTAGTTAGTCAGATGCTGATTTTGTAGGTAGAAAAGCGAATAGGAAGAGCACTAGTGGTACTTGTCATTTTTTAGGACACTCCTTGGTCTCTTGGTTTTCCAAGAAACAAAATTCAATTGCTCTTTCCATAGTTGAGGCTGAATACATAGCCACAGGTAATTGTTGTGCTCAAACGCTTTACATGAAGCAACAACTGAAGGATTTTGGATTAAGTTATGAAACAATCCCTATAAGATGTGATAATACAAGTGCAATAAATATCTCAAAGAATCCCATATTACATTCACGAGCTAAGCACATAGAAATACGACATCACTTTCTTCGTGATCATGTACAAAAAGGGGATGTAACACTAGAGTTTGTATGCACGGATGAACAATGGGCAGATATATTCACAAAATCACTTGCGGAGGATAGGTTTATCCAAATTAGGCATGAATTAGGTCTTATGCATAGTAAAGAGGTTGCTTAGATTCATGTTAGATGATATAATTTAGGGGGAGCAACGTCATTTACGATATAATCACTTGGTATTGCATTAATCAACAATTGGACACATTTAAAACCTTAAGATTTCTAAGGGGAGAAGAACATAAGGGTACGTCTACTAATTCCTTATTAGTTTACACCTTTTTGTTGATGTCAAAATGGGGAGAAAAATCGAGAGCAAAAATACACACAAAAATCGGAAGCAGAGAAAAATGGAAAGCAAAAATTGTTATTGAAGTTATGCAAATGGTGAGATATACAAAGGGGGAGAAACCATTGTTAATGTCATGGTTGAAACATCATGAGCATATTTATTATGAGCATAGCATATTCATCATAAGCATATTTCATATTTCATTTGGATTCGAGCTAAACACTTTGTATATGAACATGAGCATATTGTCACTCATTGAATAATTGATGCATTAATTGAGGGGTAACCTTGTTAGGCGTAACCCATTATATATATATATATATATATTTACTCGTGCATTTGTCATCATCAAAAAGGGGAGATTGTTGACTCTACGAGTCCAATCCTGTTTTGATAATGGCAAATCACTTGGTATTTGATATGTGCATTGAGTTTGTGGACAGGAACCATATTAAGCATGCACGGAAAGATAACGAGTCATGGAAGCCACAAAGTAAAGCTAACAAATCTTGGCAAGATCCATGGAACTCAAAGAGTACGAGAATCAAGATGCAAGCGAAAAGTTCAAGATCATCTTGGGAATGGGTACTTAGAACTCATGTACTTACATTCTAGTATGATTTAATTTGAGGCTCAACATAAATTAGAATTTCTTTAGGATTCATGCATTTCATGTATATCATTAGGGAACCTTCATCGACTTAGAAATGTTTTTGAAATCATTGAAAATATGTTTTATAAAAGGCCCAAGAAAAAGAGCAAAGCATTTTTTTTTTTAAATTAGAAAGAGGAAATAAAAAAAAAAGGAATTTCGGTAGCCTGAACTCCACCTCAGTAGCCTAAAGAATTTCTTCGGTTGCCTGAAGATTAAGTTCGGTAGCCTAAAGAATTAATGAGAAACACAGAACCTAGCCGAGGCACTTCGGTCGCCTGACCTAAGGACCTCAGGCGCCTGAACTTGTCACTTCAAGAGCCTGAACCCCACTTTCATTGCCTGAAGTCGCGGGAAAGTTTAAAAATTAGATTTTTATTAAAAGGACTCGCGAGCTTTTTCTTTGATCCAATGGCTGAGATCAATTCTAAGGGTAAAAGACTATATATACTGAATATCTAAATCCTAGAACTAAGCGAAGACATACAAGAAAGAAAAGAACACATCTAGTTGAAAGAATATTGGAAAACTTGATCCAATTGCTATACGATTGCCTACACTTTAATTTCTAATCATCAAACTTGGGCACGTCAACTCAGAATATTGAAGGGAACTTGTTTACTCATCTGGATTTTCATTCTAGTATTGAGGTTTGATCATTCAAGTTATTGTTTTCAAGAACTTCTCATCTCATTACATTTTTTTTTTTAATATCATTAGAAAAGTTTTGATCATAAGTGTGCGTAAACATATAAAAATTGATTTTTTAAAAAATCATTACTTGAGAACGTTTTGTTAGATCGACTGATTGGTTTTTGATTCAAGGGCATATAAATATACATATATATTGTTCATAGACCTTATTATTGAAAAACCTATTTTGATTAAAAGATTGATCTTGAAAGTGTCTATACATATACATCGTTATTCTAAACAAGATCATTACTTCATTTAGGGTGTGTGATTGATTGAAAGGTTTGATTCAAGTGTGTGTTTTGCTAAAGGATCTATATTTTATATATATTAACGCTTGATTGAATATCCTTGAAACTTATAACTATACATTTTATTGAGGGATATTTTCTGGAAAAACAATATACTGAGTTTGTGATTGAATACTTGAAAGAAAAACTTTGCGATTTTGATTGATTTAATAGTCAAGATAAAGTTTTTGTTAACAAGTTCACATCAAATATATTTGCGCATTTTTGCAAAGTGAACCACGAACCCTAGTATACTCTAAAACATTTTAAATATATCTTTACTTGGGACTTTTGGTTAAATAAGGATTTGTGTGTTGAAGCATATCAGACATAAAACGATTGTATCATTTTCATGCATTCATGAGCTTCAAGTTTAATCATATGTTAATGTGATAGGAAATTGAATTGTACTCACAAGCTTTTGTTAGAAGCATTGTTTTGAGTGTTATTTTTCAGATCTAATTGTATACACGGTTCGGTGTGTGAATCGGTGTGTGAGGAGAGAGTTGTATCTCTTGAAAGCAGCGGAGTAGGAGGGAGCTGTGCCTCTTGTAAGCAGCGGATTGTAAGGGAAGGTCCGTCCCAATTTAAGGAGCAAGGATTTAGTGAAATCCTTGAGTGGTTGCTCAAGGCGAGGACGTAGGCCAAGTGGGCTGAACCTCGTAAAAACCGTGTTTGTCTTCTCTATTCCCTTTACTCTTTATTTTCAGCACTGCATTTAAATTGTGTATATTGCATGTATAGGTTGGATAGCCTTACACTTAAGTAAGTGAGTAACAAGAATTCATTGGTAAACATATAAGAAGGTTTTAAGAGGTAAATAAGTGTCAAAGAATTTTAAATACCTAATTCACCCCCCCTCCTCTTGGGATTACACCTGATTCAACAGATAATTCTCAGAAGGAAGTAATTTTCAAATCCCCTAATGAGCAAGAATTTTTTTTTGTTGGCTCTCGTGTACGTGCTCCATTGCAGATAGTATTAGCTATACAGGCGAGCAGACTGCTTCGAGAAGGAAATCAAGTGCTCGACAGTACCCCGGTCAAATGAAAGCTACTACGTGGGATGACTCAAGCTTAAGTGAATCAGAAAACAAATCAAGCGATCAAAATGCGGCAAACCTCTGCTTCATGGAAAAAGATAATGAGGTAAATTCCTACTCTAGCTCACAAGAAGATGAATCTAGTGATGAATCATGTAGTGACTCATGTGAAAGCATGCCCTCATATAGAGAAATGCAAGTTGAATTATTCTCTTTGCATAATAGATTTATAAAAGTAACCAAAAGAAATATAGCATTGGAAGAACAAAATGAAATGCTAAAGAAACAGCTAGAAACTTCAATATCAACTGAAAAAGAAAATGACTCACACATTGATGATCTTATGAGTAAAATAAATAAAATATCTCAAGACTTGGTAAAACTTCAAGTAAATGGTGAATGTAAAAAGGACTCAAAGATAAGTGATCTTAAGAGCAAAATTGAAGACAAAGATAGAATCATCTACAATTTTACTAGAGGAAAAGAAAATTTTGATAAACTGATTGGATCACAAAAAATGTCTTTGGATAAAGAAGGAATAGGATTCAATGGAGTAGAAAACAAGAGGAAAAAGAATCTCTACATGGGGTATTTTGTAAAGGCATCAAAACACTATGCTAGTACATCTTCCACCAATGCATATGAACATACTACTTGCTTCTTTTGTAAGAAAAAGGGACACATAAAGTTTGATTGTCCATTTAAAAGAAAGAATGTTAAAATCAAGAAAGTATGGAGAATCAAAACAGAAGTCAAAATTGGTTCTAAAAGACCTAGGAAGGCTTGGGTACAAAAAGTATCACCTTGAACCTTTCTTGTAGGTGTGTTTTAGAACCACTCCATCATAAGACAAATGGTACTTGGATAGTGGATGTTCAAGACACATGACCGGAGACAATTCAAAATTCACCACATTAATACAAAAGGATTGTGGACATGTCACCTTCGGAGACAATGCCAAAGGTAGAATAATCGGTATCGGAAAAGTAGGTAAAGAACCCTCCTTAACTATTGATGATGTCTTATTGGTAGACGAGTTAAAACATAATCTACTTAGCATCAGTCAATTAAGTGATAAAGGCTTTGACATAATATTTAAACAAGACAATTGTGTTGTTGAAAATCGAGAAAAGCAGGATGTCTTATTCATTGCAAATCGGGTGGATAATGTGTATTGTATAAACTTTGAAAATCTAATATCTCAAGACGTCACATGCTTAATGAAGCTAATTGGTTGTGGCATAGAAGATTAGGATACGCTAGTATGGATTTATTATTTAAATTAGCTAAAAAGAACTTAGTAAAAGGTCTACCCAGTACAAAGTTCGTAAAAGACAAAATTTTTTATGTTTGCCAACTTGGGGAGTAAACCAAAACAAGTTTTAAAAAGAAGAAACATATTTCCACTAGTAAGCCCTTGGAACTTATCCACTTAGATTTATTTGGCCCTACTTAAACACAAAGTATATGTTTGAATTGGTGTATTCCCAAGAGGGGGGATGAATTGGAATTTTAAAAATTTATTCCTAGGTTTAACCAGATATCAGTAATACACAGCCTAGGGTCTTTTTAATCATATACCGATTGGGCAGATAACAATATGCGGAAATTAAATTATGTGTGGCATTCACAATATATTAAATATAACATAAATGTACAGGAATATAAAGTTCTGGAAATTAAAGTAGACACACGATATGTTATCCGGGTTCGGCCATTACTGCCTCGTCCCCGCCTCAGCTCGCAAGCCGAAGAATTGCCATTATTGCTCACTTAACTGGTGGAGCGGCATCGGTTACAACCAGGTCAAATTACCAGGGCTGACCTCAACCTTTACACACTCTCCTTGCGGGGCGAAAAAGGCCCTACGTCACATTCACAGGGCTGACCCCAACCTTTACAACCATATCCTTATAGGCTAGATCAACACCCCCTTAAGCTATGCCTGGAATACAACAATGAATATAAATTTGTGTACAATTCAAATACTTCTCAACTAAGCAAATATGTACCTATACACACAAGCAATAACTAATGCACTTCAAAATGATAAGAACTATAAGCTCGGTGCAGACAATATCACAGCTCTCAAGATAATGTCAATATGCAATCAAAGTGTGAGAGTGTATGTATTAGTGATCTTTGAATCAAATAACAATTTCAATCACAATGTGCAATATCAAATATCAAAACCACAATCAAAAATCTCGAAAATGATTTTCAAAAACCAAGCACACAAGATATTTTGAAAACAAAACTTGTCAAAAATATTTTCTTCAAAACCACAAGACAAGCTCAAGAGTCTTACAATGAAGATGTAAAGACTCACAAGCTTAGAAAGTTTTCCCCATAAAATGAATATATTGATTAAATCACGGGGGAAAAACTCTTGGGCTTAACTCTAAACAAAATCAACAAACAATCACAAACTAGAGGGTATAAGCTCGTAAGGCAGTGTAGGATCTTTCAAAGCACTCACACCAAATATGATTTTTCAAGGGAATAAGAATGGGTGGAGTATTTGGGTTTAAATGGGAGTGAAAATACAAAGAAATTTCAGAGAGAAAATTTTCTAATCAAAAATACATAGGGGATTATTAAAAATATTTAATGAATTTTTAATTCAATTCACCCTTAATAAATCCCAACTACTCGTGATAAAAATTGAGCAACTCAAGAGTTTTGGTTGCCCGGACCATAGGTTCGGTCGCCCGAATAAACACATACAGAAAAGGTAAGTTTTGGGTTCGGGTGCCCAATGGAAGGGTCGGTTGGCTGAACCAAGGCAATTTTCCAAAAGCTCAAGGTCCGATCGCTTGGTCAAAAGTTCGGTCTGCCGAACTTGCCACTTCAGTCGCCCAAGGTCAAAGTGACCGTGAAGTTCGAGTGCTCGAGTTGTTGGAAAAGTCTTTATTTTGAGTTCAATTAACCGTGAACACTCAGTTCATTTCGGTTCGATCGCTGGAAGTCAAGTCAACTATTTGACTTTCCCTACGTTCGGTCGACCGAAGCGTTTTCAACGCCAAGGTTTGGTCGCCTGAAACCAGGTCAAATTAAAACCTAATTCATATTTTTAGACCATAAGATACTCCTGATTGCATATATGATAGTGGGGATAATCCTAAGTGCTTGTACAAGGACCTAGGGTCAGTCAATGGTCTAGGCTTTTAAAGTACGCCTAAAAACCTAGCGTCAGTCAACCGTAGGTCAACTGAAGTCTTGTCTAAGGTCATTTGAGCTTTATAGTCCCTACCATGCATGACTTGCATAAGTTATCACAGACCTTTGGAATTATAATTAAAGACCCGAAAGAATAAAATATAGATTACAACAATTTAAACATTTTGTCTTCATCATTTTTTTCGAGTCACCATACGCACCATATGATCTTGCCCATTTAAGTAAGACTGATCCTACACACAAACTCATGGAAAACGTTAAATTCCAAGGTATTTGTCATAATCAAAACGAGATATGACTAATAAGGTCAACAATCTCCCCCTTTTTGATAATGACAAATACTTGACGCAAAATTGGGTACATCTAAGAAAGGCTCCCCCTGAGAATATGCATAAAGAGATTTTTAAAGCTCAAATATGTAATGATTACCTAGTTTTGCCTACTTCTCCCCCTTTTGGTAACAACAAAAAGGGCATAAAAACAAATATAACTATTTTTGAAAAATATGGCAATTAAGCACACAAACAGTATAACTGGTCATATAAATGATTTAAATGACATGAAAACTAAATTAAACTATAAATATGCACAAACCATTGTAATTGAAACATATCATAAGACCCGCAAAAAATTGGAATTTAAAGACATGGGGCA
This sequence comes from Malania oleifera, assembly GCF_029873635.1. Taxonomy (NCBI): domain Eukaryota; kingdom Viridiplantae; phylum Streptophyta; class Magnoliopsida; order Santalales; family Ximeniaceae; genus Malania; species Malania oleifera. Next base: position 13,084,398 of record NC_080423.1, on the reverse strand, counting down.
TATAAAAAATAGGTTTAAGCATAAACATGATCTAACTAGTTCGTATGCATTTTCATGAGTAGTTATCGAACCAGTTATGCAATTAAAAAAAAACATATATATATATATGACTAATAATAAGGCAAGACATAAAAGATTTTTGATTTGAAAGAATTTATTGCCAAATAATAAAAATGTATGTAAATAGATTTGTGTGTGTGTGTGTGTGTGTGTACCCCCCCCCCCTTTGATATTTGCAAAAACTACTGGGGGTGCTTACTGAAAAAGAAACTTTAATTTAAAACAAGCAAGCAACATTCATCTGGTTAAGCATTTAAGCACATCCTTAATATAACCAGACAAAAAGCAATCATATAAATCCTAAATATTTTAAAATTTTAAAACAAGGATTATATGGAAAACAGATGAAAGTGGCAAAATAACATATTTCAACTCAAGATTTTCAATAAAGTCGCTACATTTTACCACATGCCACAATGATTTCAAAAATAGATCTAAGCCACAAACTGGTGAGCATAGCAAGATAGAATTGTATTTTTAGACGCTACCCCTTTGAATTTGAATAATAGCCTAGATGTTGTGAACTACTTATACTAGCCAAAGATTAAATTCATTTAACATGCCAATCAGTATAAGCTTTCATTTTTAAGACTTTTAAAACGAATATAGTGAATTAAGATTTATTCATTTTACCATTTGACCAGTATAATTATCCCTATAGGTCACACATGCATAAGAAAATAAATATTAAGGCATGAAATAAAGCACATAATCGAGAATAATCCGTATCAAAACATAGAGTTTTAAAAGAGGGATATGATGTTCAGGATTCTTAGAAGAGCCTCAATAATAAGTAAAGCATGATGCATATGAGTTCTTCATGCTCTTTCTCTACGGATGGAGCTTAGTTCCCCTAAATGTTTGATGATTATGTGAGGATGTAATTTATTATTCAATTGATTTGCACTCATCCTTTCAAAAACATTTTAACGTTTATCTTTAACATAATCATCTTTGTACAAGGTTTTACTTTAGGAAAATCTTAACGAAATTTTGGCAGCATGTCGTTTGTATATATGACATTTTCCCATAAAACCTGTACCTGAAATGTGATTACTTTCGGCAGATAAATCATATTAAGCATGCAACAACCTAAAAACAACTACCAACATGCAGTTCACATCCGCCATGCAGGAGGCATTTAACACAATCATGCAATCAAGTAGCAATCAACAAATCATAATATATAATCTATCCATCAAAGAATATAAATAGTAGATAATAAAGGATAGTTATAAATTCATTACAGTATTCACATGAACATTTAGGCATAAAATAAAAAAAATATGAGAGCATTTTAATTTATATAACCATGAAAGAATATATGCTCCCCCTGAGTTATGCACTCGACTCATTTTATGTCTTTCTTTGATCTTCAAGTTCAATAACCAAGAATTATAATATTTTCAGTGATTTTAGCTTGACTTTGAGTTCTTGGGCTTATCGGACCAAAAAGTCATAAACAATACTTCTTTATGGTCATAAGCCAACACATGCCTCTTTTCTTTTATGAATTTCAATGCGTGAGAGCCACAAGAGAGAATGACTTTCAATTTAAACTGCATGTGCATAGGTCTACTTAATTTTGTGCACTCATCGAGATTGAGAGCTGCTGCAACCAACTTAGCCATTCAACTCATCACGAAGGATATGAAGCTCTAATGGATTTGATTTAATGTTTGAGAGCTTATGAAGCAAAGAAGAATAAAGACTTTTAAGTATTAAATTATCATTAAGTTTAGAAGAGTATTAATTACAAGTGAACATGAATCAAAGTATTTTTGTGGAAGGAATCATATCCGGGTTTGAGCAAAGAGCGTCTAGGAGTGTATGAATTTATGAATACAACTCTTTGGAGAATGGAATGTATCCTTTAGATATGATTATAATTATGAGCAAGGATACGAACTAAGGAATAGGTAAAATATTTGCCGAATATGATTGTGGTTTGGTAAAGAATTCCTATGAAGGAAATAAACCAAAATTAAGGATTTGATAAAATTTAAGCACAAGGGAAATATTTAGATTTAACTAGATGAGAAACCTGATTCCCTTAGTAGATACCCCCTATCTTGATTCTGATGGATGTCTTTTAATAAGCACTCATAGAATAAGGATATTTGAAAATCAGTGCTTATAACCTAAGTGATGACTTAGATTTTGATTTAGGCTTTTCGTATTCAAAAATGAGTTTAGGGTATAATGATAAATGATATAAGATGGATCCCTAAAACTTAATCTTGTGCAATGGACAACAGTGGCTTACCTTAAGGTGTTATATTTAAGCATGAGTTAAGCATTTGAAATTAATTACCTGGCAAAGATGTCATGTTCAGTTGGAAATGGATGCAGATACTAGGTTTATATATATATACATATATATATATATCTTAACCCTGAACCACTCCCTAAGCCTACAGTCATCACAACCCCTAAACCTAGGAACTAAGGGAAGATTGAAATATTTATGTAATTTCTATTGGAATCTGATCTTCCTTATATCCTACAGAGTTTGCCTTGTTGATTATCCATTTCATTTCCTTTTCTAAGCCTCTGGCACTTCTGAGTAAACAATTAAATCATACGTTCCACATAGTTTTGCAACATAAGCAGGTATTGAATATACATAAAATATTATGCTTATTTATTCTATTTTTTCTCAATGAGACATGGCAATAATATTTGAAAGATAAACCCTTTTGAAAAGATTTATTTCTTTTACCTCCTAAGGGTTTATTTGAACTATACTTCTCATTTTTGGATTTAAAAATCATTTCATAATAACTTTCAATTTTTCTTTCTAAGCAAATGATTTTCAACACTTTCATAATCTTCTTCTTCTCTAAGGTGACATGATATTTTCTTAGATCTTTTAATTGTTTTGCCAACCTTCTATTTTCATTTTTCAAAAATATTGTCTATTTAGACACCCTAGCTAGAAGCTTATTCATTTTCAAAAAAGTACATTCTAGTTCCTTGTTAAAGGGCATGCCATTATCATTAGATTTATTACATGATTCAACATCGGATATATGATAATAACACTCAAATAAATCAATACATGCATCATAAACGGTATTATTATAAAAAATAATAGATGATTCATCATATAGTTTATCACATGTTTTGACACAAGAATCATCACAGTAAACATCACATGAGTTAATACATGCATTATCGTCAAAATAGTCATTAGAGGCAACTGATGATTCAACATATGATATATCACAGGATTCAGCATAAGAATCATCACATGCTTCATTACACGAATCGGTAAATGAGGTAGGGTAAGATTCATATACCTCATCATCTACTAATGCAACTTGCTCATAATTAGCCACTACCTGATCATTTAGGCTTAGAGCGTTTGGAGTGGCAATCTCCTTTTCCTAGGTCTCTCCATATCTCTTTTCTAGCTCAACCTAGATATCCTTTGCACTTTTACATGCCATAATTAATGAAAAATATTAGTCTCTAAAGCACAGTGTAATAAATCCATGGCATATGATTCACATGCATTAGCCTAAAATCATTTTCATCCAAAGGCACACGAATTTCATTAACAATCACCCGCCAGGCCATTCAATCCATTGATTTTATAAATACACTCATTTTAATTTTCCAAGTGATGTAATCGACACCATAAAATACAGGAGGCCTAGAAGGTGACTGTCCCTCTCCAAATGGAGATACACCAATGTGAGTCATCTCGATCTTTAGCAAAAATATTTAAGTCAATGCCATGAGGCTCTGATACCAATTGTTGGAATTGGTGTATTCCCAAGAGAGGGTGAATTGGAATTTTAAAAACTTATTCCTAGGTTTAACCAAATATTAGTAATACACAACCTAGGTTCTTTCTAATCATATATCGATTGCGCAGATAACGATATGCGGAAATTAAATCATGCGCAACATTCATAATATATTAAATATAACATACATGTGCAGGAATATAAAGTGTTGAAAATTAAAGTAGACACATGATATGTTATCGGAGTTCGGCCAATACTGCCTACATCCTTGCCTCAGCTCGCAAGCTTGAGGATTACCACTATTAAACTTAACGGGTGGAGCGGCACCAGTTACAACCAGGTCAAATTATCAGGGCTGACCTTAACCTTTACACACTCTCGTTACAGGGTGGAGAAGGTCCTAGGTCACATTCACAGGGCTAACCCCAACCTTTACAACCAGATCCTTATGGGCTAGATCAACACCCCCTCAGGCCACGCCTAGAATACAATAATTGTTAGTTTTGGTGCAATCCCAAAAGAGGGAGTGAATTGGGTATTTAAAAATTATCACTTAGGTCAATCAGTTTAATAACAATATTACACAACCTAGGATCAGTCTATGCAATCAATAAATAAACATACATGTGCAATAAAGTAAAGTGCGGAAAAAGTAAACAATACATGCAATATGTTATTGAGGTTCGGCTAAAGTACCTAAGTCCCCGCCTTGGCTACACCAGTACAAGGATTTCACTATGGCTCACTTAAATGGGTGGAGTGGCACCTAATACAACATGATTTACCAGGGTGGTGCACCTAGCTTCCCTAACCGGGTCTAAGCCAATCCGGGACTATTCCACAAGGCTAGTCTCCCTCTTCAAGCCCACGCCTGGAATACAACAAATGATATGAAATTTTTTTTGTACATGGAAATACGCTTCTTCACAAGCAAATATGTACACCAGTATAGCTCAATATCACTAATCAATGTGCATTACCAAATGATAAGATATGATAAGCTCAGTGTAATCTTAATGTCTACTCTCAAAGATTAATGCAAATATGACAATCAGTTCATGAGAGTGTATGTGAAAGGATCTTTGTGTCAAAATAATAGTATCAATCACAATGCAGCAACAAAGATCTCAAACACACTTCAAATATACTCAACAAATATTTTTCTCACAATAAATCACAAGAGATATTTGAAGTTGATTTGTAAAATAGTGTTTATCTTCAAGCACACTTTCAAATACCTTCAACAATATTTTTCTCAAAATAAACCATACAAGATATTTGAAATCGGTTTGTAAAAATTATTCGATCTTTGTGTCAAGATGATATTATCAATAAAAAGATACAACAACAAAGATCTTCACAAGAAAATATCCCAAAAGTGTTTTTCTCAAAAATAAGCACACGGGATATTTGAAAACGGTTCGTAAAAATGTATTTCACAAACAAAAAGCAATACAAACTTTTGAGTATTGCAATGATGATGCAAAACTTACAAGCTCTACAATGTTTTCCTACGGAAGACTTATTAATGAAGTCTCCTAGAAAAACTCAAGCTTACTTTTGGATAAAAATGTATCTCAATCAACTAGAACTAACGAGAGTGTAAGCTAAACCAGAAACTCACATTAATACTCTTACTTAGCAAGATTTGCAATGAGGATGAGTAAGAATAAAAGAATGAAGGCTGAATATGAGAAATAAAGCTTTTGAAAATCAGAGAAAATTTGCTAATTGTTTTGCTGATCTTAATTTTTGCAAAGAGGGGGTATATATAGAGTTCCCCAAAATTATAACCATTTAGGACATGTAGGGTATTATTAAGATTGTTTTAAAAACATTTTAGCAAAGTTAACCCTATTTAAAAAATTTAACCTTGGTAAAAAAAAATGTCCAACCTAAGAGCACCGGTCGATCGGGTGACAAAGTTCGGTTGACCGTGCAAAGAATGAACTGGGAGTTCAGTCGACCGAACTAAGGGTCTCAAGGGCGATTTTTCAATTCAGTGCGATTCGGTCGACCGGGAGGTTGGGCTTCTTCAGAGCAAGTGGTACTTGCCACTTCTTAGGAAGATCTCTTGTATCTTGGTTCTCTAAAAAACAAAATTCAGTAGCACTATCTACTGCGAAAGCAGAGTATGTGGCAGTAGGTAGCTGTTGTACACAAACTCTCTACATGAAGCAACAATTAAAAGATTTTAATCTAAAGTATTCGATTGTACCTATAAAATGTGATAATACCAGAGCCATCAATACCTCCAAAAATCCTATATCTCATTCAAGAACCAAGCATATAGACATTAGGCATCACTTCTTACAGGATCATATACAGAAATAAGATATAACCCTTGAGTTTGTTAATAAAAGTGATCAATGGGCAAATATATTTACCAAACCTCTTCCACAAGACAAATTTATATCTATAAGACGTGAATTAGAGTTGTTGCATAGTAGAGAAGTTGTTTAAAGACAAATTTGGATGAGTAACCAAGAAAATATTAAAAGACAAGTGTGTTGACTTTTTAAGTATGATCCCTGTTTTGTTGCTGACAAAGCACAGGTTACTTATGTGTGTATTTAGTATGTGAACAGGCTTAAATTTCAACACACATAAAGAAAGGGAAAATGGAAGCCATAATAGAACTTAAAAGCTCACATCATCTGGTGTATTCGAAGAAGGCAGTAGAGCAAAGATGAAGAAAAAGACTTATGTTTTTAATTTGTAATGCATTTTGTTTTATATTTGGTTTATAATAATGCATGACATGCATAATGTGAATAATAAGCTCAGATGACCATAAACTGACCATAGGGAATCGAACAAAGGCCATAGACTGACCTAAGGACACCATACCCTTAATTTAAAAGAGTATGACTTATTCACAAGGGTTTTAAAAAGAATTCAGGGTCAAAATTGGGGCAAGAATGGATTCGGTCGACCCGCCTGGCTTTTGGGCTTAATTAAAAGCCTCGGTCAGCCGACCATCGCAAGGTCATTTGAACTTGGTCGACCAAATTGGGAAAGTTGACCAAAGTCAAAGCTTCGGTCGACTGAACCCTTGGCAGTTTAAATGCCTCGGTCGATCAAAGTGACCAGAAGTTAACATATTGACTTCACTCAGTCAACTATTTTGAAATGAACGTGTTGTTCATAGTTGACCGAACTGACGCGTATCTGACCCCTAACTACTTGGTTGACCGAACTCATAGTTCAAAATGACCATGGTTGACCGAACCATATGAGTGGTCAACTGAACCTTAGTCATGGTGGACTGAACCTATGAAAAGTTCAAAATCGCCTTGGAACGATCAACTATTCCTGAAGTTCAAAATTGTCACGGTCGACCGAACTTATTAATATGATCGATTGAATCTCTCGGGTTGGTAAAATTTTTACCGCAAAAAAACAAGGTTATTTTTTCTTAAACATAATTAAATAATTTCCAAAATACCCTTGATGTCCCCAATGGTTATATTTTTAGCAATATCTATATATACCCCTTCATTTGTCTGAATTAGAAGAAGATTAGCAAAAATCATTAAGAAAAATTCTCTCAAATTTTTATACTCATTTTTTATCCTCTCTTTATTATTACTTTGAAAAATATATTTTGAAGAGAGCATTATATTTATCTTGGGCATTTGTTTTTACTGATTATATTGTTTACTCTCACATCTTGTTTATCCTTTCAAATCTTAGTTTTGAGAGTAAATCAAAGTTTTCTTCATATATATTCATTGATATATATCTTTGGGGAAAACTTATTTCGCTTGTGAATCTTGCACACATATTGCAAGACTTCAAAGGCTTATATATTCATCATTGCAAACTTATTTTTGAGCTAGAATCCTAGTTCCCCTAAGCTTTATTTGAAAAACTAGTTTTTGGGAAAATTCTTGGGATATTGAAAAGAGTGCCTTGAGCATATTCTTATTTTAATGTCTTTGCTTGGAAGGTCTCTTACTTTTGTTAGTAAGAAAATTACTTTTCACACTCGGTCTTTATTGAGAAATATTTTTGAGTGAAAAATACACATTCTCACATTTAACTTTAATCCATATCACTCACGAGTGCATTAATTACATTGTGCGTATAATGGTACATATTTGCTTAGTGTAAGAAGCATACTTGTTTGTACCAAAAATTGAATATCTATTGTATTCTCGACATGTGGTCGGAAGAGGGAGACTTGTCCTGTGAAAAGTCTCGGACTTACTCAAACCGAGTTAGGAGAGCACCGGACTAGTTCAGACCTGATTAGGAGAACTAGGTGCACCAGCCTATAAGGTATTGTAAACGGTGTCGCTCCACCCGTAAGTGAGAAACTAGTGGAATCCTCTTACTTGTGAGCTTGAGGCAAGGACGTAAGCAATATTGACCGAACCCCGATAACATATCGTGTGTCGACTATTAATTTCCAGCACTTTATATTCCTGCACATGTATGTTATATTTGATATATTGTGAATGTTGCGCACGATTTAATTTTAGCATATTATTTTTATCTGTGCAATTGGTATATGCTTAGAAACACCCTAGGTTGTGTATTACTGATATCTGTTTAACCTAGGAAGAATTTTTAAAATTCCAATTCACCCCGTCTTGGGAATACACCAATTCCTACAAAGTGAGGTCAGGCGACTAACAACTAAGTCGCAGTCGACTGAATCCTTTCTGACTTACTTGATTTTTCAAAATCAGTAAGGTCAGGCGACTGACTCTCTGAGCCTCAGTCAATTGACTCGCTACTATTTGGGAAAATTTAAATGCGCTAAATTGTCAGGCTACTGACCCTTTGATATCAGTCAACTGACTGACGGTGGTTTAAATACCGAAAGTGCATGAAACCCTAACTTTTCAAATCTTCAATCTCCTAACTTTGTTTCTCACATCTCCTACACCTATTCTCCTTCAATCCCAAGTGCTCCTTCACTCAAAATCCTCTGTTTAAACTCTAAAAACCATTATCCTACTTCATTTCCACTCGATTTAACAGGTTTTTACCGTTCTTTTTCGCTTAACATTATAATGCCATGAACAAAAAACAAGACGAACCAAAGGCTCTACTTCTGGAACAGACAACAACAACAATATAGAAAAATGGCTTGTCACTCCACATGCGAGGCAACTATACCAAAATCATCTTCACTCTACTGAGTCGATTCTTGGTAAGGTTTTAGATACGACTTTCTTTGAAAATGAGTTTCTAGTCATTTTACCAATGTTTCGAACATTATGATGGAAAAGGTTTATTACCTATCAAGCTAAAGGAGTGTATCTGAACTTCGTTAAATTATTTTATGCAAATTTGGTTAAAGGAAACATGGTAATCTCAACTGAAGTCATGGGGAAATCACTTGCTCTCACTCCACAAACATTGGCACAAATTTTTAACATCATGCCAGGAGATTTTGAGTGTCCATCTTTTGGACAATCTTGGATTCTGGCTCAAGACTTCACGCTTGAAGAGTTTCTCCCATTAATTATGACTGAACCACATGTTCTATTTAGCTATCCTCCTTTTTACAACCAATTGAACCTGTAAGCTCAAATCCTCCAAAAGCTTATTATATACAACATTCTACCTCGAGTAGGATCACACGACTACGTTTCATATTTAGATTGTTTTGTAATGTGGTGTCTACTCAAAGGAAAGAAGTTGGATTTGCCGAGTTTAATTTTGAAATGGATTATCACTAGGAAAGAAGCTCGTCATGTAATTCTTCCTTATGGTGGTATTCTGAATCTTGTATTTGCTCATCTAAACATAACTTCTCCATTTGACCTCTTTATTAAGCGAACCCATTATGATCTATTTTCATCTACAACACTTAAGCAAAGGGATATGAAAAACATGAACAAGGTTGGTTTCTGAAAGGAAGATGTGTACATCAAGCACCTTCTTAAGTTCCTAAGCTAGCTCAGCAACCTGCTCCTCAGGAAGATGATGCACCTTCATGGTTCCTTGCTTATCATTAGCAATTCACTGGTTTTGTGGTGAAATGAGATATGGCTTCACCTTACTTCAGCAAAATTATGCATCTCTACAGGACAATTATAATTCTCTTGATCAACGACTTAGTCGCATTGAACAGCATATGGTCGGTTCTTCACATGGTAAAGCTCCAATGGACATAAGTACTGATGATGCTGGTGCAAATGATGAAGATAAAGGAGAAGAAGAGGAAGAAGATGACGATGATACTACAGCTGGGGATTAAATGATTTACTTATCTTACACAAACTTTTAAGTTGTAATATGTGATCAGTTACATTTTTTTTTTTTTTTTTATCTTTCTCATGCTTTTGGACTTATTGCTTATCTGTTTAAGCATGATACTTGATATCTATCTTAAGCTTATAATTGCTCTTTGCCTCCACATTTATAGATTTTTCTTAATATCTTACTCTTTTTTATTGATGTCAAAAAGGGGAGTATTTTTTGGGCAAAAGCTGAGTATGACATTAACTGAGTATGACATTGCATAAACGGAGGCAAGACAATGCATACTTGAGCATGACATTGCATACTTGAATATACTCTGAATTGGAATTCATGAATAAGCATGATATTAGTGAGTATAATATTGATCTTAAGTTCTGATACAATATGATACTAAACATGCTATTGAAATTGATCTTGATATTTGAGCATGACATTGAGACATTGATCTTGAAATGAAACATTGAGTTTGATGCATTCATGAAATATGAATATTGACATACCTTACAAATATTGTTAAGTTGATACTTATTGTAAGGGGAAACCTTATTATGGTTTACTCATTTCTACGCCTTATTTGTCATCATCAAAATGGGGGAAATTGTTGACCTAACAAGGTTTAGAATCTTATTTTGATGATAACAAATCAATGGAACTTAACATATTTGGTTAAGTGAAGTTTCAAGATTCAAGTGCTTTGATAAAAGATCAAGATCAAGTGCTTAACAATGTTATTGAAAGCTTGATCTTAAAGATATGATGAAGCTAAAGATGATTGAAGCAAGAAGTCAAGATAGATATAAAGAATGGAAGCATGCATCAAGACTTAGTGATTAGAAAGTCATAGTCTTTAAAAAGTCTCATGTAAGTACTTCATAAATTTCAATATAAATGTTTGAAACTTTTAGGAACTATTATTGAGTTAGAGATCCGTTTTTGAAAACCACGAAAAATATTTTTTAAAGTCTCATTTCAACATTCCAAGTTTAAAAACTAAAGAGTTTTGGAAATAAATTTCTTAAAAGCATATGAGTTGCAAGGACAGGCGACTGATGCATTATCATCGGCGACTGACAATTTTTATGCTGTTAAAAACTAAATAGACAGAATCAAGACAGGAGACTGACCCACAGGGCACAGGCAACTGACCCCATTTTGTGTTTGAAAAATATGCTGAATTGTAAAGGCACAAGCTATTGACCCTCATGTCACAGTCAACTAACCTTCCAGATTTTAAATTCTAAACAGCGAGGGAAAGTTTCTAAAATTGATTACTTGGCCCCCAAACTTTAAGAAAACTTGGAAAACACTAAAAGAAACTTGGGGAATATGAAAATTTACTTTTTCTATCTATAAATACATGTTAATCCCAAGAATTAAACAATAACAAGCAGCAATCAATCAAATTCTCATACATTTCAAAGCTTTCTTACTGAATTACTTTTGCTAAAGTACCTACTATGCTCTTGTTGATAAAAGTTCACGGTTCTTTGATCTTTCACTGAGATTTTCAATCCAAGATAGAACCACGATGATATTTACTTGAGCTTATATCTTCATATTGTTATTTTGTTGAATTATATTGTTCTTTATTTGTACAAATCTACTCTAACAGAGAGTTTTCTTCTACGACACAAAGTTTATTTCTTTGTAATTGTTTTTTATGATTCAGGGGTATTGGATTGTTGCCTAGAAAGAAGGGGTATTCTTGTTAGAGAGGGATCTCCACCAAAGAAAGAGAGAGGTTGTAACTTTGCCTATTAAAAAAAGTTGGAAAGGAAAATCATCATAGCGGTTGCTTGGGGTAAGGATGTACGTTGCTGACCGAACCTTGTAAAAAATATGGTTCTCAGCTCTTTTCCCTATTCTCTTTAATTTTCTACAAGAATATACTCTACGTGTATGATCTTTAACTTTTGCTAAATTTTGGGAATTGTTGGACTCTTGGTTTTGATCCATATTTGAACTCAACTTACTATCATATTGGTTGTTGGTTTGACATTTTAAATTCTGATATGAATTTCAACAGCAAAAAGGTATTTTGAAATTGCAATTTTTACAAAATCAAATCTTTGAAAATTATATTTCATTAAATCTGAGTTTTAATTCAATAAGTTCTGAAATTTGTTTATAACAATCTTAAATTGATACTTTGAATTTACCAGCTGGGTTTTAATATCAAAGAATTTAATTTGATTTAAATATTGACTAAACTTGGTTGATTAATCAATAGTATATTATTTAAGTAATTGAGTGAAGGTTGATTAAATACTTCAAGTTAATTTGCTGAAAATAAAACTCAACTAAGGAACTTGTAATTCAAAGCAAGAAAAGAAATTTTAAAATCCCAATTCACCCCCCTCTTGGGAGTATACCTAGATTCTCACACTTATCTTCGAGTCTGTTCTCACAAGTTATCCTTGGTAAGCTTAAAATCCTTAAAAAAAAACTATTTTGTCCCCATCTTAAAATAAACAAACTATCCTAGTATATTGTACCATTATTTTTTAGCTAGGGGTAGAATGGGGCATTATCCTTATTCAAATTTCCAACTTCTGCATAGAAGGAAAGAAATTTGTACACCAACTTTGAAGTAAAAAGCCAAGAACTTAGTTAATTAGCTAAGAGGTATTTTGGTTGAAAGTCCAAATTTGGACTTTGGAGATTAGTAACATTCTTCATTTTACTAGAAAGTTCAACTCCCATCATCTAAAGCTAGGGAAATTGTGATGACCATCTTCCCTTTGATTTTTGTTATATGGAGGTCGGAGATTGTTTAGAATTCCAAGGGACAAATCACCTTTAATTATCTTTGTTTTTCCCATTTTCCATCCCCTAGCGAAGATAAACTCTCCATAATAGGTTTTTAAGTGTTTGAGAACTCAACCGAGATTTTAACAGAAGGATCATCCTCAACTTCCTTTATACAATGGTGGTTCTTGTTGAATGGATAGTATTTCTCTAAACCCAGAGGGTTCTTGCCAATTACTCGAATGTCAGGAAGGCTAATTATTTTAAAGAAGTTGAATTCTTTTTCCTTGTCCTCCCTAAAGCACCATCGTTGGCTTTCTCTCCAAGTTGGCTCGTGCATTATCAGTATATATACAAGTATTTGCTCATCATGCCAATTTCAAATCCTAAGTTTGATTTGTTTTTAAGAGCAATGAATCTTGAATCAAAATCGCTTACAAGGATGGATAGTAGGCTCAATGTCTCATTTTTATTAGTTAATGAATGTTGTGACTATCTGGACTAAACCTCTCATTCACTTGGCAAGATTCCTACATACCCGATGTGGGATCATGCCCATATGTAGTTTATTCTAGCTGAGGAAAGGATGAGTTGCACAATTCAAGAGGGTTTTTATTTAGGTTGTAACGGGGTGGGACCAAGGTTTTGGGATATTGGAAAAATGATATTTTAGACTTGAGAACTTTATTTTTGTGAGTCGAGTTTGCCACCTTTCTTTTGTTTACCCTTGATTTTGTTGACGATGCTTTATTTATTTTTTTTTTATTTTTTACCTCTTTGATTTTGCGCCATTTGAATGGGATTAACCAAGATAATAAATGTTGGCTCAAAATGGCTATCTAGGGACTATGATCATCTTTAAGGTACCTGAAAGAAGACCTCTTATCATTTTGTCCCTCATTTTTCCTCAGTTAAACGTGGTGTTGTTACAGCTTCAAGGTTCAAAGTTGGATGCCCACAATTAAAAAGAGAACAAATTTTCTTTTATTCAAGAAATAAAGAACATGGTTTACATCAAGATTTGTCAACACTAAATTCTGGTTTGGGGGGTGTACTGAAAGATAGGAAGTTGTTTGCATAGTGATCCCCAAACACGAAGTTAAAATAGGAATGTATAAGACTCGAAGAAGCTAGAAAGATTAAAAATGCAGAGTCGCCGCCTTTATTATTTTTTTTAGGGAAAACAAATAAAACCTTAAAAGGTCTATGGTACAGAGAACAAGGGTTCGGGAGTACATTTGTGAGTAGGGAAGGTGGTAGACTAACCATTCTTAGGGGAATTAGTCAACCAACACCCTACCAATCCCATTCCATGAATGGTTACCACTATCTGTGTGTCTCCCAACTAAAAAATGAAGAGGAAAATAGAGAAAAGAAGTTCCCCTTTGGGTCATTTAGTGAAGTAACACTGTCCAAGAGTCCAAACAACATAATTGAAAGCCCTAGAAAAGGTTCCCCTCTGGTCATTCCCCTTAGTGATCAACTAATGGTCAAGTAACAGAAAAGTTCATATTGTCGGTAAAATTAAATATTAGAGGGCTTTGTGACAATTTTTGAAAACTTAGAGGATGGAGTGTCATTTTATAAGAAGAATGGGAAGAAAAATTTGATGGTTTTTTTCTTTTTATATTTAGTTTTAAGTGAAAAAGAAAATAAAGAAATATACCAAGTCAATATTTTTTTACATTATTACTATCTAATTTTTTAATTTGAAATCATATATTTTCATAGTATTTGATATGGAGATAGAATGATAAAAAATGAGTGTTGTTGTAAATGAAATAAAGAGAGAATTATAGAAAGATTAAAGTAAAGATATTTGGGGCTATAGAAATTCAACAATCTAGTTCTTCAGAAACTAGATGTTGCTAATCATCTTCTTTTTTCTCAATTTTGGTTATAAAACATGTCCTTATATAGGTAAAAATTATATTGGCATCTCAAAGGTCAATTCCATAATGAACCATTATGTGGGCATACCAAAAGTTATAACATATTCTCAAGATAGTCATCCACATGTATAATATACATGTTTTACAACCCTTCCCCTTGGGATGACTATACACTATGAATATGCCTCGTTAAAACCTCCGCTAAGGAAAATCCTGTGGGACAAAACCTTAACGAAGGAAAAAGAGTACAGTATTCATACTTCCCCTAAAAAATACAATCAATTAAGAAATGTCCTCGCATTCCAATGTTATGTACATGCTTTTTGAAAATTCAAGTTGGCAATGCTTTTGTGAATAAATCTGCTCAGTTGGCACTTAAACAAATTTTGCAAATATCAACATCTCCTTTCTTTAGAAGTTCATGAGTGTAAAAGAATTTTAGTGAAATATATTTAGTTCTATCACCTTTTATGTACCCACCTTTGATTTGTGCAATACATAATGTGTTGTCCTTGTACAATATTGTTGGCTTGTCATTCTCTAGTGATAATCTACTTGTCCCTTTAATGTGTTGGATTATAATTCTTAACCATACATATTCACGACTTGCTTTGCGAACTGCCAATATTTCTGAAATACATAATGCGTTGTCCTCGTACAATATTGTTGGCTTGTCATTCTCTAGTGATAATCTACTTGCCCCTTTAATGTGTTGGATTATAATTCTTAACCATACACATTCTCGACTTGCTTTGTGAACTGCCAATATTTCTGAAATGGTTTGAAGAGGTAGCAGTGATTGTTTTCTTTACAGAATACCATGAGATAGCAGTATCACCACATGTAAAAATATAGCTTATTTGTGATCTAACTTTATGAAGATCAGAAAGTTATCTAGCATCAACATATCCTTTCAACACAGACTTTACTCCCTTTAGGTAAAACAAACTTATATCAGATGTGCCGCAGAGATAACGAAGAACATGTTTTACTCCATTCCAATGTCTCTGATTGGTGTATAACTAAACCTTGCCAACAAATTTACCGCAAAAGCTATATCTGGTCTAGTGCAAATTGTAAGATACAAAAGTATTCCAATTGCACTAAGATAGGGTACTTTAGGACGAAGGATTTCTTCATCATCTTATTGAGGATGAAAAAGATCCTTTTTCACATCAAGTGAAAGAACAACCATCGAGGATGTTGACTCTACGAGTCCAATCCTGTTTTGATAATGACAAATCACTTGGTATTTGATCTGTGCATCGAGTTTGTGAACAGGAACTATATTAAGCATGCACGGAAAGATAATGAGTCATGGAATCCTTCAAGTAAAGCATACACATCTTGGCAAGTACCATGGAACTCAAAGAGTACAAGAATCAAGATACAAGCGGCAAAGTTCAAGAATCTCTCGAGAATTGGTATTAGAGCTTATGTATTTATATTGTCATATGATTTATTTTGAAGCTCAAATATAACTTAAAGTGATTTTAGGTTTCATGCATTTCATGTATATCATTAGGGAACCTGTATGAACTTAGAAATGTTTTCAAATCATTGAAAAATATGTTTTACAAAAGACCCAAGAAGAGAATCAAAGTAGATTTTTAACTTAGAAAAGAAAATTTGAGAAAAAGGGGAGTTCGGTCGCCTGAACTTTACTTCAGTAGCCTGAAGAATAAGTTCGGTAGCCTGAAGATTAAGTGCAGTCGCCTGAAGAATTAAATGGGAAAGACAGAACCTGGCAGAGGTACTTCGGTCACCTGACAGAACCTGGCAGAGGTACTTTGATCTATATTTCTTTTAACCTTTTCTTGTGTGTTAATAACCTCTTTTGAAGTGTCACTTTTTCTTTTAAGGAACAGTATCCTTTACACCAATTGGTGTACCATGCTTCTGGCACATTTTAGATTCATTAAATGTTATTCCCATTGGGTGTTCTTCGGGAACAATCAATCTAACAGGAATATTTGCGGTCGGAACATGTGATTGAGTGATCCTTTTGGTATCTGTAAAAACATCTGACAATTGATTTGCAGCATTCTACAAATGAATTATTCTTTGAATTTTAAGTTCACATTCATTTGTGCGTGTATCAAGATTAAACAAAGTTGGTGTGTTCCAACAAATTTCTTTTGTTTGTAATGCTTTACCTTTTCCTTCTCCTAATGACGGGAAAAATGATTCAATAAATTGACAATCTTGAAATCTTGCTCTAAAAAGATCAACTGTTAGTGGTTCAAGATATCTAATGATAGAAGGAGAATCAAAACCAACATAAATACCAAGCCAACGCTGTAGTCCCATCTTATTTCATTGTGCAGGTGCAATAGGAACATAAACTGTGCAACCAAGAATTCTAAGATGAGATATATTAGGTTGGTGGTTAAACACAAGCTATGAAGGTGAAAACTTTTAATATGCAGTTGGTTTAATTCTAATCAAATACGTAACATGCGCTATAACACAACCCCAAGTAGATGCAGGAAGCTTTGATCGCATAAGCATAGGTCTAGTAATAAATTGTAAACTTTTAGTGAAGGATTTCGCTAAACCATTTTGTATACAAACATGTGCAATAGAATGGTCAACACTTATTTCTATTGACATGATATAATCATAAAATTCTTTTGAAGAAAATTCACCCACATTATCTAAACGAACAGTCTGAATGGGATGATCAAGAAAACTTGATCTTAACTTTATTATTTGAGTAAGAATTTGGCAAAAGCAACATTACGAGTTGAAAGTAGACAAACATGTGACCATCAAGTGGAAGCATAAATTAAAACCATGAAATATCGAAATGCTCCGCAAGATGGATGGATTGGGCCACAAATATCTCGTTATATTCTTTGCAAAAAGACGGAGACTCTAAAGGTAATTTAGATAGATGTTGGCGAAACGAGGCTTTTTAATCTTATTTTGATGATGACAAATGACGCTGGTATAACTTGCTTGTTGAGTGATTTTGTTTCAGGAATATATATCTCAACACAAGAGAAAGAAGCTATGAATTAAAGCATCGTCAAGAGAACAAGCTGTGGATGCATTTTTTTTCATGTCAAAAGAACAAGTTATGAATATTAAGAAAAAGCTTCAACAAATCTTTTCAAGCAGTAAAGAAGAAGTCTTGAAGCCTCAGTACTTAAAAGCTTAAAGATAAAAAGGGACTTGAAGTCAAGAGGCTTATCAAAGACTTAAAGCATCATGTTTAAGAAAAGCTTGATGTAAGTACTTCGTATCAAGTAAAAATTTAGAAAATATGAAGCTCTTTAAGGGACCAATATAAACTTAAGAAACTCATTTTTAAATCCCTAAAATATTTAATGAAAAATCAAATCATAAGTGTAAAGCTGAAATGAAAAAATCAAAAAGAAAAACCAGTCTTTTGTCTGTCCAGTCGACTAACTTAACCAAGGCAAACTTACCTAGCCGACTGACTTAAAATGAACTGTGTTCTGCCAGCCGACTGACAATTTCTTGAAATAATTTTTGAGAGACACAATGGTGCCAGTCGCCTGTCCAACCGACTGACCCTGTGTTTTTTGAACTACCCAGTCACCTGTCCAGCCGACAGACTCCATAGGTTTTTGTTTTTTAAACTCCAACGAGCAAATTTAAAAAATTAGTTTTTCAAAATATGAACGTTGTAAAAACTAGGAGACCACTCAAAGATACTTAAGGAACAAGGAAACTAAGCCAAGAATGCCTATAAATACTCTTTTAAACTCAAGAATTCTATCATCCAAGAAATCACTCGGCTCTTTTGAAATTAAAGCATTCAATCTTTCAAAGCTTTCTATTGCTCACACTCCATCTGGGAGAAAAGTTCTGAAACTCTGCTGAAATACCAAAGCCAAGATTCATACTCTAAGTTTGATTATTCAAAACAAACTCTTAGTGATCTCAAAACAATTGAGTTTCATAGTTTCTTTATTGATTATTTGATTGAAGTATTGATTATGCTCTAACTTGTACAACTTTGCTCTGTTTTGAGAGTTTCTTTTGTACATAGATCATTATAGCAACTTCTTTGTATTTTTGATGATTAAAGGATTTTTGGGTCGTTGTACCAAGTGAGGATTGTTCGCTTGGAGAGGTATCTCTACCTAAAAGGAAGGAATTTTGTAAAGGCTTGCTCTGCCTGGTAAAAGAGCATACTTAATGGAATCCTTTGGTAGAATTGACCAAAGGCGAGGACGTAGGCTTGGGATAAGCTGAACCCCATAAATCTCGGTGTTCATCTTCTTCCTTACTCTCTTTACTTTCCACATTATATACTGTGTGAATCAAGTGTAGGTTGCAGGACTTATACATCATATTCAAGGAAATCTCTTGATTTAAGAAAGTACGTTTTAGTTAACCGTTTGCGGAAACCCACAAGGGAGTACGTTGGTTAATTTGCAAAAATCTTGGTTAAGAGATAAAGCAATACAAATTCATTCAAAACAGGTTTTGCACAACAGCTGCAGGACTTCTATTAAAGGGAAATATTATTCTTGAATGATTGGTTGAATGATTGGTTAAATTTTATATGATTGAATTGTATTCTTAAGTTTTGTGGTGTAATTTGATTAGTTGTTTTGTCCTTTTAGTGCTTGAATTAAAACAATTAAAATTTAAAATAATAATATTAAAAATCTAAAAACTTCCAATTCACCCCCTTCTTTGTAGCTATTCTAAATTTCAATTGGTAGCAGAGCCTAATTATAGTAACTCTTAACAAGAAACTATAAAAAGATCAAATGGCTAATATAGGAGTAGCACCCTTCGGTGAGGACCAATCCTCAACCCATCCACCAATCTTCTATGGACACAATTACACTTTTTGGAAAAAGAGAATGCAAATTTATCTCCAACACATGGATTAGGAAGCATGGGAAGTAGTTATGGATGGAGACCTTATTCCAACCAAGATCGTTGATGGAAAACATATTCCAAAAGAGAAAAAGGATATGACTGATTCAGACTATAAGATGTTTCAAATCAACTCAAGTGCTATAAATGCTCTATATTGTGCTCTAGATGCTAACGAATTTAATAGGGTCATGGCCTTCAAAATGGCCAAAAAAATTTGGGACAAACTAGAAGTAACATATGAAGGAACAATTGATGTTAGAGACAATAGAATATATATGTTGACAAGCGAATATGAAGCATTCAAGATGAATTCTGATGAAACAATATCAAGTATGTACACCATATTTACCCACATAATAAATTCATTAAGTGCTTTAGGAAAAACTTATACTACCTACAAAATGATTAGAAAAATTCTAAGAGGCCTTCCCTCCATTTGGGAACCAAAAGCTACAACTATCACTGAAGGTAGAAACCTTAAGACCACCTCTTTAGATGAACTCATAGGTTCACTCCTTACCTATGAAATGACCTTAAAAGAAAGGAATCCTGAACCAAAGCATAAAAGATCCATTGCACTAAAAGCATCTAGTCATAGCTATAGTGAAGAAAAAAGTGAAACAAGTGACTTAGATGAAGATGAATTAGCATTCATCACTAAAAGGCTAGGTAAATTTTATAGAAGAAATAAAAGATTTCCTAGAAAGTTCAATAAAAAGAACCCTGAAAAAGGAGAGACAAGTAAGAAAGAAAATAAAAGTAAGAATGAATCTCCAATATGCTATCATTGCAAGAAACCAGGGCATATCAAACCGGATTGTCCGTTGCTCAAGAAAGAAAATAAGAAAAAGAAGGAAGCTTTGAAGGCTACTTGGGATTATTCAAGCCCAAGCGAAACAGAAAACAAATCAAGCGCACAAGAGATGGCAAATATATGCTTCATGGCGAATGAAGAAGAGTTAAACTCCTACTACTCCTCTACAGAATCTTACAATGAGTCGTGTGATGAGTCATGTGACAGCATGTCATCCTTTAAGGAATTGCAAGCTGAGTTGTTTTCTTTGCATAAGAAATTCATAAAAATTTCCAAAAGAAATATAACTTTGAAAAATCAAAATAAAGAACTATTCAAACAACTTGAATCATTCAAAATCATTGAAAAAGAAAAAGACACTTGTATTGTGAAGTTAGAAGAAGAAGTAAATAAAGTAAATCAAGAATTAAGCAAAAATCATAAAGATAGTTTAAATAAAAAGGATTTAGGAGTAAATAAACTCAAAAAATCAGTAGAAGATAAGGAGAAAATTATATATAACTTTACCAAAGGTAAAGAAAATTTTGAAAAGATGGTTGGAGAGCAACGGCTTCATGGAAATAAAGAAAAAATAGGATATAATGGTAAAACAAATAAAAAGAATAAGAAATTATACATGGGATACTTCATCAAGGTAGCCAAGTACTATGCTAGCACCTCTTCAAACAACAAACATGAACAGACTACTTGCTATATGTGCAAAACTAAAGGACACAAAACGTTCGATTGCCCACTAAAAAGAAAGTATGTTAAAGTACAAGTGACTCACTCGAAAAATGAGCAACTCGGAAGCTATCCCAAGTATAGGAGTTCTGTCATGTAATATTAAGCCCAAGGGCTAGATCGTCTCCTCAGGGAATGCGTTTTAATCTCTAATTTTACGTTCATCCAATCGAAAATAAAAGTGTATTGGACTCGGTTCAGATTCAGGATTTTCAAGATTGTTCAATTTCACTTTTGAAAAATTAAATGACACACAATTTAAACCCTAAAACTAACATTCACTAAATTAAAAAGTAAGAATGGAAACCCTAATCTACTCAAGGAAACTTCGGAACACGCGCTAATTAAAGATGGCAACTTAAACTATGGAATTAAACACGCGATGGAAACAAAAACAAAATTCAAACACAGACTAAAAGATCGAAACTTTAATACAAATTAGGAACTCAAACCAAAATTAAACCTTTAATAATTAAACCATGAATGAAGACGGGGTAAAAATCCAAATTCCAATTAAACTAAGATTAAAACAATCAAAACCCTACAAAACAATAAATAAATTAAACCTACTAACAATAACCCATGAGGAATTCAAAGCTCAATCTTTAATAAAAAAAACAACTCCAAATTAACAATACTAAAATAATTACTTGTTTGTAGGAAAGAAATAAGGAAGTAAAAACAAAAAACAAAACTTTAAAATAAACCCTACAAAAACATTGTCACTTAAATAATAATAATAAAACAAAAGATAAAAGTAAAGAGAGAGAGAGAGAGAGAGAGAGAGAGAGAGAAAGAGAGAGTAGGGGAGGTTGGTTGTGTTGGTGGAACTCTCGAGTTGCTGTGATGTTCGGCTACAGCAAGGCTCTCGGCTAGTAGCTACTGCCAAGGAATGACCTTGAGGAGCAAGGGAAGACTCTACAGAGGCTAGCCAGAGGTTGGAACAGGGGTTGCTGCGTGCTGGACCTAATGTGGCTGTGCAGAGGCACAGCTGATGCAGAGGAGCTGTGGAGGAAGGCTCGGTGAAGCTAGCTGTGCAGCAACTGTTTGTGAAGTCTGGTGGCTGCCAGAGTTGCAGCAGGGACTTAAGAAAAATAGAGGAGGACTAAGGGATTTTAGGAAGAACAGAGAGAGAGGAAGAGAGGGAAAGGAAGAGAATATGCAAGGTAAAGGGAAGGATAAAGAGAGAGAAGGAGAGAGTGAGAAAGGAGAAAAGCTAAGGGAAAGAGAAGGGATAGGAGAAGAGAAGAAGAAGAGAAGAGAAAATAGGGGAGCCTCGCAAGCTACCTCCAGGAAAGAAGAAGAAAATATAAAGGGGAGGGGGATGCGCTGCCCTAAGACCCGGATGGAAATAACTCAACCCAATTGGATCTGACCCGGCTTGCATGGTCGGGTCACATCACATATCCTTATATATTTTTTTTCATTTTTTTTTGTTCTCTGTTCATTGCCTAATTTGACCCTTTTGGAGCCCGTTTCTAACAAAACTCTAAACATGAAAGTTGTAGATAATCCTTTCCTCTTTCTTTATAAATTTTAATCGTCTCGATCGAAGCTTGGACGGAAAAGGTATACACAAAATACGAACAGGTGTCAATTTTGATTCCCGAGACTTTTCCTGCGACAAAAAATTACCAAAAATTCATAAATTGTGCAATAAAACTAAAGTATAATAAATTCAGCACTTTATTAAAATATTGGACGTAATTGGATATTTAATTAAAAATATAAGTCATAAAGACCGGGTTAAAGTGCCAAATTACGCAGTTTTGACGCATAATCACACCCCCCAACTAACGTTTTGCTAGTCTCTAGCAAATTACATGAATGAATTTAGCATAGTGCCTTCAACTACAAACTCCAATGCTCATGAAATCAATGCACATGTGATACAAGCATACCTTTTCACATACAAGAACATAACTGAATATCACACAGGCTTGTTCATTTTCAGTACACACAACTCCAAAGCATGTCACTCATGTAAGTTTCATTGTTTATATGCCTTTTAAGAGCAGTACTCACATGAAGTTAATCAGTGGCACATTCAAAGTTAATGCATTCATATAAGACCAAGTATAAACAGGTAAACTCTCGAGGTGTGTGTGATGTGTGTGACTCAGTACACCTAGGATACCACTGGACACCTACAGAACGGTCGCTTTGACTCGGCCTAACTGGTATACCCTCAAAAACACTCAAAGAAAATGGGTTCACTCGTCATATGTGAGGAAGAGTGTCACGATCAAACATCTCACATACTAAAAGGAACAAAAGCTAGGTATACGGAGTGGACTAGTCTGAGAAGGATCTAGCCTATCTATGAGGTGTCGGGTCCTTCACCCTAACATCTTCTCACCTACTCGCCATATCCAACCGAGACCACCCTAGATCAACTTATTCACAAACTTGTCGTGAGTACATCTGAGGCATTAACCGATTGAAGCATCTTCATACGTGGAAAACATGTGTCGTGTCCTTGACTTTTTTGTGATATGTATGTGGATCAAGCATTAGCGTTTCATCTCATGCGCATATGTATTTCTTATTCTTTCTTTTGTCTTTTCTTGATCAGTTAGGACAATCTTAACACTTCTTTTGTAATCTTCAAACAATCAATGGGAATTGAGCTTGAATAGTGGTCCATGAACTAAGTCTATCTCTAGGGGTGGCTCAGCCTTCACATTTTGAGTAGGCTACAAGACCTAGGTTTCTATCTCCCCACTAGGTGTCACCTCTAGGCTAGCAAATCAAATCATAGACTACTGTACAAAGGATGTCCAGAAAAAAAAAAAAAAAAAAAGGAAAGTTGAATTTCATGAACTTTAAGCTGGCGTCAAAAACTCAAAAGAACGATAATTAGCTCAACAATACCTCACAAGGTGTCATAGTTGTCATGGGTGTTCTTTCAGTGCTCACAGGAAACCCTAAGTACAATGAATCATGTGAATGTGTTTATTCAGTCTCGTGAGATGCCATGTAAATACAGGAAATTATATAACCAAATTAACATGAGTGTACTACCAATCAATTCTTTATGGAGTCATAAGATCGTATAAAGAGAAACTACGCATGATTGACTCAAGTGTGTCATTCTTAAGTTATACGCGAGTATGTGAAGGGTATACACAGTGTTAAGCATGGCATAGTGCAGCGTAATTCCTCAATGCTCCTCTTTCTTTCTCTCTTTCTTTTTGATTTTTTTTTTAATAATATAAAACCCGGTACGTGTACGTGCATAATGTCACATGCGAATGCTCATCCCCCCCACAACTAAAGTGGAACATTGTCCTCAATGTGAAAGCATAGGGGAAATAGAAAAGACTGTGCACGGGAAAAGTAAGGCGTACCTGAGTGGTGAAATAATGGAAAACAAAAATCGAACTACGAGAAAATAGACCTAAAAACTAACTAAAAATAAAATAAGATAAAATAAAAGAAAAATAAAGGAAAGAAAAAATATCACAATTGTCTGGTGGAGGCTCAGGAGGAATTTCGTCTGATGACCGCAGGTCTATAAATTACACCGGCGGTTCTCCAAATTTGAGCCGCCACAGTGGATTAATCTTCATACCTGCATGAAAATCAGCCTCAAATGAATTAATACTTGTTAAAATACCAAACAATATGTGTGCAGATCGACCCTCTTGTGTTGACAAGAAAGGGTATTTATTCAATATCATGTCTAGGAAATGTGCTTCTTTACGAACTAACGTTTGAGAGAAAGTGATTGCAACAATTACCTGTAGTTCTCTAGAAGCATTAACATTAAAGGTTTTACGTGGTTGCTTGAAAATGGGATTCTCACCAGACTGGTCACCCTCTTTATCGGGTGTACATATCATCATACCACTGCAAGGGTTTGCGTCCACATTAGGCTCCTTAACATTTGATTTAGGCGGGAGTGACAGTTCCACGGTTTCTAGACTTTGAGAGTGAGGTACTGCAGGTTGGTACTCTATATTGATATCAGCCTCCTCATTAACTAACTGCTCCACTTCTGGTTCCTCTGATTTTTCTTTGAAGTCATCTATTTTAGTCGTAACTTCTGGTGCTAGGACAACTGGTTGCTCGGCGATGAGCATCGTAGGTTGGAGAACTTCTTTCTCGCTTCTCAAAGTGATGGCGGCCTCTGCTGCCTCAAAGAGAACATCGTGCATTTTTTGTTGTGGTTGCTGGTACTCTTGAGGACTAAGCTGAGGTTCCGTGAGCAATTCTTTATTTTCTAAGATGTCCAACTGCGTACTCATCGCATTAATGGTATCCCGCAATTCATTATTATGATCGACTTGAGTTTGCATGAACTGTTGGAGCTTGTTCGCCATCTGTGTTATGCTATCCTCGAAAAGGTCTAATGGCATACAGCTCGGAGGGATTTGTTGTGGCTGATATTGAGGCGGAGGGTTGTTTGGGCAGTTTGGTGGCTCGTATACATCTCCACCACCGATTGTGCCGATAGGGTGTGCAGTCATGGGTGCCTGAGTGTATCGTGTGCTCCACTGTGGGACATTGTCAGCTAAGTAATCAAAGAATGATAATACCTTATTTGGATCCTCGCTGATGGGCTCTTCATTAGACATGATCTGGACAAAATACTTGCAATCAGGGGTAAGAGCAGTATAAAAACAATCAACTAACCTCCATGAGTCAAACCCGTGATGTGGACAAGTACTTAACAGATCCTTAAATCGCTCCCAACAAGCCCGAAATGTCTCGTCATCCTGCTGCACAAAATTAAGAATTTGTTCCTGCAAAAATTGAGTTCTTTGTGAGGGACAAAATGCATGCAAAAATTCACACTCCATATCAGTCCCATTAGTGATAAAGTAAGGTCTCAAGGAATGAAACCGGATCAGTGCCCTATCCTGCAAAGTAGCAAGAAATAAATTCTGTCAAATAGATCCATGAGTTTTAGCATAAGAAAAAGACATGTTGCAGGTTAACTCAAACTCTACTAAGTGCTGATAAGGGCACTCAGATTCCGATCAGATTTCGACCCGTAGAACTTGGGTAGCAGTGACGTCCTCCCACGCTGCATCATGAAATTAAGCTCGTCATAAGGCAAAACAGTGGAAGAGGATGCAGTGGCATATTCAAGCTGCAAAAAGTCCATTATCGTGCGCGGTGTAGGTGCAGTCATTTTTTTCAAAACTCAATTTTTTTTCTTTTTTGCTTTTTTTTTTAATAAAACTAATAAAAATGACAGGAAAAACGCTAATTTGAGACTAAGATTGACATTCCCTGGCAACGGCGCCAAAAACTTGACTCACTCAAAAAATGAGCAGTTCAGAAGCTATCCCAAGTATAGGAGTTCTGTCGTGTAATATTAAGCCCAAGGGCTAGATTGTCTCCTCAGGGAATGCGTTTTAATCTCTAATTTTACATTCGTCCAATCGAAAATAAAAGTATACTGAACTTGGTTCAAATTCAGGAGTTTCAAGAATGTTCAATTTCACTTTTGACAAATTAAATGACACACAATTTAAACCCTAAAACTAACATTCACTAAATTAAAAAGCAAGAATGGAAACCCTAACTACTCAAGGAAACTTCGGAACAGGCGCTAATTAAAGATGGCAACTTAAACTATGGAATTAAACACACGATGGAAACATAGACAAAATTCAAAGACAGACTAAAAGATTGAAACTTTAATACAAATTAGGACCTCGAACCAAAATTAAACCTTTAATAATTGAACCATGAACGAAAACGGGGTAAAAATCTAAAGTCCAATTAAACTAAGATTAAAACAATCAAAACCCTACAGAAAAATAAATAAATTAAACCTACTAACAATAACCCAAGAGGAATTCAAAGCTCAATCTTTAATAAAAAAACAACTCCAAATTAACAATACTTAAATAATTACTTGTTTGCAAGAAAGAAATAAAGAAGTAAAAACAAAAAAAACAAAACTTTAAAATAAACCCTACCAAAATATTGTCACTTAAATAATAATAATAAAACAAAAGATGAAAGTAAAGAGAGAGAAAGAGAGAGAGAGAGAGAGCAGGGGAGGCTGGCTGTGTTGGTGGAACTCTCGGGTTGCTGTGATGTTCGGTTGCAGCAAGGCTCTCGGCTGGTAGCTGCTGCCATGGAATGACCTTGAGGAGCAGGGGAAGACTCTGCAGAGGCTAGCTGGAGGTTGGAACAGGGGCTGTTGTGTGCTGGACCTGATGTGGCTATGCAGAGGCACAGCTGGTGCGGAGGAGCTGTGGAGGAAGGCTCGGTGGAGCTGGTTGTGCAACAGCTGTTTGTGGAGTTTGGTGGCTACCGGAGTTGCAGCAGGGACTTGAGAAAAATAGAGGAGGACTAAGGGAGTTTAGGAAGAACAGAGAGAGAGGAAGAGAGGGAGAGGAAGAGAATATGCAAGGTAAATGGAAGGAGAAAGAAAGAGAAGGAGAGAGTGAGAAAGGAGAAAAGCTAAGGGAAAGAGAAGGGATAGTAGAAGAGAAGAATATAGAGAGAACACA